>NW_019211460.1:13129586-13287293 GCF_002443255.2 Varroa destructor | reverse complement strand
TATATATAATATTGTAATAATGTTGGTAACATGCAGGGGGACAACGCGTCTAGGATTGATACATTTTTTTGTCGTTAAGGAAAATGGCAAAGAGCAATTGTTGGTAAGAGTCAACGATAGGAGAGGATTAAAATAGGGAACTCTGACCCCCGTGGGTCGGAATACAAAGAAAACATGAATTTCGTATATATATATATATATATATATATATATGGGATTTTAGAGAAGATACAGGGCGATAAGGCTTATCGACAGTTAGCTTAACAGATGGAAGAGCATGCTGATGATAAGTAACGCTAGTACGGTTAAGTGATGCGATAATTTTTACATAGTAATGACCTTTTCGCAGAAGATGTCGGCCATCGACTGACACTAACCTGGCTTTAGTCGATACATCTCTATCGGCAGAGTGATAGAGAAATATATGAAGTAGCCTTTGTAAAATCGACGTCGTCTCTATATCGAAGTATATAAGATAAAAAGACCTTCCTATATGAATTAATGCATGTTCGGCACGACGTAGGTGGTTCTGGGCGTCATCGTAGGACCAGCCGCCGAATGAAGAACGAGAACACCGTATTGTATATATATATATATATATATATATATATATATATATATATATACATAAAAGAAAAATGAAACGTAAACATAAGTAGACACAACGTGCGATGGCACACAAACCAAACGGACATTTGAAAAGCAGTCTCCTGTCTTTTATAGAACGAGCACCTACAACGGCGACATCAATAAAAATAACAACAATAATGACAACAACATCAACCTGTGCTCACAAGCCGACGACAAAATGAAGATTTCCTTGCGCGATATTGGACAGGGAGATAAATCTAAGCAGTAAACAGCTAAAGTAAGATGCAAGAAAGACACACTTTAGAACAGAAAAAGGAGGTTTTGGAAAAAAAAGATAAGTCCAAGTCAGTTTCTTATAATAACAGTAATAGTAATATCTAATTCTATGTACAAGATAAGCTACAAGTTGGGCATAAACAACAAAACACGCACGCGTTCAAGGATCTCGTCAAGGTATAGACGAGCCAAAAAGTAAGGAATCCTTTAGTGCAAAGAGACGCAAATGAGACTACGGAAAAATGAATATCGATGACAAAAGGGAAGCAAATAAGCTGGGAAGAATCCTTTGTCTTTTCAACGCATATGAAACACGTACAGCAGGCAAAAACTAACAATAGAAAAAAGACATTCGTATGAGACGAAACATCGGTTGATCTCAGCAGCATCGTAACAACAGTTACATAAAGGTATAAACAGAGAATGCACAAGGCTAGACCCACAGACAAAGCACAACACAGAAAAACTGCCTTTGTGCAGCAACGTAAATTTAGTCGTAAACATGAATAAATGTACTAAAATCATTATTATATATAATCATAATGACTATACCATATATATATATATATATATATATATATATATATATATATATAACCAATTCATTTTGTATAGACGAGAAACACTGTAGCGATAACAGTAATTATGATAATGATGAATGATGCTAATAACACAAAAACACATTAGAATGAGATTGTTTTTGTTGGTTCACGTGTTCCACGTCCAAGAACTACTCAGGAACGACATGTGATCAGCAAGTTTGCCAGGCATGACGGACCTGGTGATGGCTATGGACACCATGATGACACATGATACATTGTTACTATTACATTATTATATGGCATCAAATAAAAATAGACATCTATGCGGAAAGAGAGTATGGGCTTAATGGATGGTGGATGATAATAAGAAAAATAAAAACAGCAGCAGCAGCAGAAGCAGCAAAATTAATCACAACATTGTCTACGTATGTATCTCAGCATATGGCAGCATATGGAAATGCATATTTGTGTGTGTCTGTGGGTGTGACAAAAAAAGAGAAAGTATCGAGGGTGTTTTGTGTAAATAC
Source organism: Varroa destructor (assembly GCF_002443255.2). Taxonomy (NCBI): domain Eukaryota; kingdom Metazoa; phylum Arthropoda; class Arachnida; order Mesostigmata; family Varroidae; genus Varroa; species Varroa destructor. Next base: position 13,285,357 of record NW_019211460.1, on the reverse strand, counting down.
TATGTAAATATACATCCTTTCGAAAATCTTCTAGGTTGGCTAAAGTGAAAATAGTAACGCAGAATCTTATCTATTCTTTCTTAAAATGCAGTACTTCTACTCAATAATAATAATAATAGTAGTAGCCATGATTTTAGTATCATCGTATTACTTCATTGACCTTTATGGCGATGATGAACATGTCTAAAAAAAAAACATACGCTTTCTTTAGTTGATAACAAACGGTGTATAGTATGATATGTCAATAGCGGGGCTTGCACCAGCGCCCCCTAACAAACTATGTCTAGTGTGACAATTATTATTACTACTATTGTCATTATAATATAATTAATTTATACTCTTATTTTCTAATTTGACACTATATGATTGGGTATCGTAGATAATGCTAAGAATCACAGTTAACTGAGAAAATTTCTTTAGCTACTAAGGTTATATTATGCGTAAAATTTATATTAGCTTTGTACATCCGACATTGACCTCTATGAACGCCTTGTTCTTAAGTAGTCCTCTTAACATAATGCCATTGTAAAGTGTTGAAAATTCTTAACCGAAACGAGTTCGAGTTCATTGAAGCTCTGAAGATCTTTCGCCCTTGTAGTAGTATTGTATTACTTTTTGGATTTTACATGGTTTATTAAGCACATCTATGTGTGGTGGTTTATCATCTGTCGGTGAGATAAGTTTCGAATGGGGTGGACGAATAGAGATAACGAAGCAAAACTTCTATTGAAACTGACATAGTCAAATCGAGCTTTGGAACTTGTCGGACCATTCGTATTGTTACTATTATTACTAATACTACTACTACTACTACTCGAGTTTTAAATATGGCAAATAAAGGTAAATATAACAGTGCAAGTAACGGAAAAAACGGCCATCGCCTGAAGCTACTACTAAAGATATACTTCGAAGGTGTAAAAAATTCCCACATGCAAATAAGGATGCATAAGCTACTGAGACAAAAAATGTTTGAAGAAATTGATGGGTTTCTCGTATTTAAGTAAAATGTTTAAATGAATCACTCCGGCGAATTGACTTAAAAAAATCTTAACGAGCTAAAAACCAATTTTGTGTCTTTAAACAAAATTGAAATTACTTACAGCAAAGTATGATAAAAAAAAAATTGATGATGGCACAAGGGCTAAATGTATGCGAAGGATTATTCGTGAGGTTTTAAGAAGAAGGCATGGCTTCATCCTGCAGTGAAGTCAATGCCAATGTTGTTTCATGCGAATCTCCTGGCAATTTTTAGGAGATTACTCTGAGTATCCTTAGAAAATAAATCTATACAATACACTCAGATAGATAGTATAGCCTGCTCTACTATAGTTACCAATTGACATGTCAATGATATAAGAACCTTAAGGGAGTGATCTGTAAGATAAGTCTAAGAAGGGAAAATATGAAATGTAGTCTGTGTGTTTTCATCTTAGAGGTAAATGGCTGCATATTGATGATGAATATATTGTGACGAAGTGACGTTGCCTTGATTAATAAATGAAATATTGTATTTGCCATAAATAAATGAAATAATATGGACGATTACTGAAATGTTAGTGTTATTTGCGCTTTAGTATAATCAGATTATATATATATATATAATCTTTTTAAATATTTTTATTACATCTTATCACTTTTGTAAGTGCATATTACATCCAGTTATTCTGTTTGAAGTTACTTTAGTCTTTCAAAATCAATAGGTCAATGGTGTAATTGACTAATTAGATGGACAAGTGTATTTTTATTCATACCGCCAATAAATAGATGTGTGATTCGGAATAATCCGTTTTTTTCTTAAATCTGTATTTGTTTTGTAGCTAGCTGCTAATATGTAGCTCAGAAAAGGTCACGTTCGATCTTTCTAACACACTGTTCTCAAGTTAGAGAGGAGAAGCATGATTTGACTGAACGTTAACGTCAAGCGTATATTACCATACTTACGCGTAGTGCGAAATCGTCAAAAATGGGCTAAATCGAAGATTTCGAGTTTTTTCATTTTGTTTGCAAAATGACGACACATTCTATTAGTGCTAGTTAAATTAGATCCAATTTATTAGACTTAATGCCATATTCTCCGTCCAGGGTCTATCCCAAAAACAACAATATTACCCATTACCATACCACTAAAATAGATGTTAGTTAAGCGTGCTTCATAGAACAACGACTGTTCACGTATTTACTCCACGCGCTTGTAAACTCACTAGATACATTATTAAACATAGAAGTTGAACAAGTTTTACCATATAACGAAGTAAACATTAGCTAGAATTAATCTTCGCCTTTGTCGTTTCTCTAAAATATTTTCTAGCTTTTCGTTTTTTGTTTTCCATGATGTTGGCCGCCAATTCGCTTCTGGGCTTCCTCCAATAGATTCCTACGACCGAACTGGCGTTTCTGTTGAAACCGGTCTACATCAACATGCGATATCATCTCGTCAGGGTGAAGACAAATCATGTCTGGCTGAATTTTGTTTAGAAGCATCTTCACTTCGGCTTCTCGCCTTTGCTTTGATGTCATTAGAGGGTTCACCTCGTATGAATCAAAGTTGGCTTCACCTGAACCAGGCACAAGAATTGAATCGAATCCATTACCGTGCGCGAGTCCAAGCACATCTTCGAACGGGCAAAACTGCGCCGTCATTACAGTAGCGGCCACCTGATGCCGAAGATACGGCTCTTCAGGTTCTCCCGAAATGATATCTTTGTACACTTCAATTTGATTGCCGAGGGTAACAGCCAGCATTTTGGTGTCCGACAGCGCCAAGTGCGTGGGCGCACGACCAATAGAGTAGCACTGCATTGGCCGTAACATACGAAGATCCCAGATTTTAACCGCTCTGTCAAGACCGGATGTTATCAAGTGTGCCCCAGTACGATCAATAGCCACATCTGTTACACTGCTTCGGTGAGCAAGGAGCTCTGCTACGTTTAACGGCGAGTTAGGCGACCACATACGAACTACGCCGTTGCTGTGCCCACTCAGCACAATACCGCTTGCAGGGTTCTGCCGAACGAAAGGGATACGGCCACATTTTGTGTTCAGTTGAGCCACCATAGTTCCAATGGAAATGTCAACCCAATGTATGAAACCACTTTCTGAGGCTGCCACCAGGAGGAAATGATAAGGCAGAAACGTCATACATGTTATATTGTGAAGGGCCTTTAGACAGTGCAACTCGATTCCTTGAGTATCATAGATATAAGTCCATTTCTTTTGAGCTGCTGCAAACATCGTTGGCTGGTGAAGCCATTGAACAGCATGAACGCTTTCTCTAACGTTAATTTCGCAAAGCAGCTTTTTCGTAAGCCAGTCGAATGCGGCCAGATGGCCCATTCGACCACCGAGCAGGAGATGCCGACCCTCACGAGAATATGAGGATACATATGGGCCCATTTGTGTCAAATCGAGTGTAAAGCGCTTAGCAGCGCTTGTTATATCTACAGCATCCTGAATGCTTTTCTGTGAAATCCGATAGGTTTTCTCACCTTCGTCTGTTTCCAGATGTCCAGTCTCTTCCGGTAACAGAATCGCTGACCTGGCCGATAATTTAACTGCTTGCTCTACCCTCCGCGATAACCGTAACAGCTTTCCACGTTTGTTTCTTTTCAACGATATCAACTCCTCATCATTTACTCGCGCAAATCGTTTCCTTGCCTCGTCACTTAAAGGTGCTTCACCAGGAAACGGGTCCTTCTCACCTTCTTCTCCTTCGATTTGAGGGACGGTTCTTTCTCGAAAACGTTTTTTTATTTTTTGCTTGAACCTCACTGTCAAATCGAAGCCGCGTCGATGCTTGGATTTTCCAGAGGAGCTGGCGACGGGAGCCATTCTCCAGTTCGTCTGTAGCTACTGCCTTTTGGAAAAGTAAATTTGGTTACCACTTCTTAATGCTTTGAACATTTAGCAATGCTGCATGACAAGCGACGATTTGTAGAGGATATCTGTAATCCGCAAATATTTAATTAATATTATACTAAAAAAGTAATCATAATGGTTGAATTGACATAGCAGAAATAACGGATCTAACGATATCTAGAATCGTAAATGCACCTCCTAGGGGCCTAATATTCACATCAAACAGCGTACGAAACTCATTTCCGTTAATTTTCTTAATATGAGCATGTGTTTTTAGAAAACTTATTCACCCATAAACATGCATAACGTATTTCACAGTAAGCTACAGTAATTCAGGATCTCCTGTTGCGCTGTAAAGTAACAAATCGATGTTCTTTTTTAAAAGTGGGTGGTTAGAAACTTGCTTGCAACGTGCTGGTGTGTTAACAGTGCAAGAATAAGCATATGAACACGTACATGCAATCGGTCATACTGTAAAACATTTATTTTTGTTTGCAAAGATAGCTACTTGGCTCCATCGAGACAACAGTTAATAACGTTACAGTACTAAGGGCAATTTTAAATTTGCAATTCATAACTTTTAATCCAAGAAACAAGAGTGCTTTTGGCTTTCATTGGCCATATTTACAACGTTTAGTTCTATAACGTCCTGTCAGGGCTTATAATTTAAGAAGCTCGTAGCAACCTACGTGTCTATCTCGCATTGCTATTTGGAGCATGTAAGTGAAAATTTACCTACCGGACTTTGCTTCGGCGTCCTTTTGATGTAGTCGTTCAGCTGCATTATTTTTTAACTACCCATACTGCAGTTAAATTAGAAAACAACTCTGTTGTTGTCGATACATTTTGGGATTAGCTTGGCGCGCGCACTTGGCTTTTGTGATTCGAACAGCGTGGTCACGGTCGTCATGCTTTGTTGTGTTCATGCAGACGCAGACCAAATCTGCCCGCCTTTCTTGGCGCCAAAATCAAACTAGAAAAGTATCATCTTTGAAAACAATGCACTACTTAGATAAGTCTATTTCGTGTAGGATTGGGAAAACACACATGGATATCTCTAGAATGTGATGCAGATACTTTTTCGCAGGAGAAGCGTCGCTTGGGCGAACAAGATGCATTTCATAAAAAGAAACGTCTTATTTTTAACGCATTTAGCGTATCAGTAGTTGGATAAATGTATTTACATACCAAACTAAGCTCTAAGCTCCGATAAAATCAGACGCTTTTTACCCGAGAAAGCGTGCAGTTGCACCCAATAAACATGCTGGCATTAGTTGTAGTGCGATCAAGCCTTCATCATTATTATTATTCGATCAATTACGTCTGACCGCAGCTTTTCCTAGTAATAATAATTGGGATAATCTATTTAAGACAAACGAATAAATTTTTTTTAACTGAAATGCATCTTGAAAGCTTCATAGAGATACAGTGTCATTTCGGGCAATGCTGCCAAATCGTTCAGTCTGCTAGCTCAAATATGTCGTATATCCTTAGGTGAAGCTAACATTTCAACAGCATTGACAAGCATACATTATATCTATTTTACCGTATGTGTCTATCAACGCGCACTGTGTAAAGCTAAGGCTATATCAGGGTGTGAATCAAGTACGGTGCCTCATAAAGGATATATGTGGTAGTATTTAGATCCCATTAGTTCCTCAGTACTAAACAGCCGAGTAACGCGAAAACAGTTTTCATAGCGGAAGGCTGGTTGTTTACAGGCATCGAGGATCTGTGCATGAAACAAAATTCCGACAAGGCGCATAAGTTCCGTATTTCTGCATATTAAAAGGCAAATAGAACTTGGCATTTTGGTTACAGAAGCGAAGAACAATGAGTTAGCTCGGTGCCTGCCTCGCTTTTTTCACTTAACTATTGATGTCCCGCTGTTAAGAGAGTAAAGATCTACCTGTAAGTTGATCTACCTGTTGCATTTTACCAGACTAGATGTTATCGAATGGTCATGGTCTAGTCTAGAGATCCGCACAATATACCTATGTTACCTAAAGCACCATATTCGCAGATTATACGCTTTCAATCTAAGGCAAACAAAGGCCCCAATAAAAAATGTGGTATAACTTAGGTTAAATGCTTACCATTAATACATTGAGCACCATGGCAGATATATTCTGATTTCTCTATACCTGTTCGCAGCCTTCATGATTTTTTTAGTTATACAAAACTAGTTCCTTCTCAACGACATAATGCGCTGTACTCTACATGCAATGAACACGTTATGTTTTCATTTATACAAACCTAACAGGTAACTAATGTTTGCCAAGTTACAAGAACAAATTGGAGTTCCGATAGCTGATCGATAATGAAAACTATTTTAACACTGAGCGTCTTTACAATGCTTCAGTAAACTCATCTGCATTTTACTTAAAACAGCATTAGTTATCAATTATTTTTAATAGCTATTTTCAAATAAGAAAACTTCTGCGTCGAATCTGTATAGGGGCAGAATCTATAGCGGAAAAGGGTGAAGTCCGTGAAATGTTTGTGTTTTTCTAAAAAAAGTGCCAAACTCTTACAACTGTATGTTAGTAATTTATGTATAGGATTTAGCTGGAAATAACAAAGACTCGGTATTATTGGGTGTTATAAAGAGATGCGTTTTTATAAGAAATAGCTCGATTGTTGATTGAAGGAAGTATCACACGCAATAAATGCCCACAAACTTGCCTAACGCACTAAACAGCACGCTCGGATTCAGGTAAAGCAAATCTTCTGATAAATTGTTGTTTTGCAGCTTCCACCATCGTAGTGGCCCCGTACAAAAGGCTTCCCCTCCTTGAACTAGGGAGTACCCCTAAAGCATTATACATCGTAATTCTTTACTCATGAAGAGTTGTTCGTTAGTAGGCAGGCACTATACGCCGTTCTATTTGAACCTTTCTGTGTGTTTATAGCCATCTACTGCAAAGTTCAGCGCTTGTTGTCACCAACGAAGGCGCCATATTCGATGCTAGCTTAGTACGTTCTTTAGTAGAGTCCGCTTTATTCCGTTTCATAGTTTTGTTTATATATTTTTTCCTATTGCATAGCGATTCGCAGCTTATTGCAGTCGGTGTAGAAATTCCAGCCTGGGCCGATTTTTTTTATAGACGCCCGTTGTGATACAATCTGTTGGATCATAGCATGAGCACGTACGACCTTGTTAGGTTCTCGTAAACATTTGTACTTAATTCATATCTTCACAGAGGCAAGAAAGGATATGTCAGAGCGGATCGTGTGATAATGCAGAAAACTACGCGTGTGCCCTATTTTTTTCTATCGAATCGTTTTGTTGTAAATACAGGAGGATTTAAGCGAAAATCGAAGAACCTGGAAAACAATACAATGGAAGTATACGAAGATCTCATTCTCATTCTTAATGTACATTGTGTTAGTGGCAGACGTAAATAATTCTAAATTATTCTTATTCAAGATTCGTTCTATTTCGAATGTTTCATAGAGAACTTTTAACTATTAGCCAATTGCCACGATATATAGATCTTGTATTGGTTTCAGCGCTCTTGAAGTATGGCATCATTTGAGAGATAAAAAGACTGTCAGGTATTGAAGCAGAAATGTAGCTATTACGTAGCACACGACACGTAGCGGAACTTACAAAAATATCATTCCCGCCTGTACAATGAGTTAAGCATAAAGCCAACAAGTTAGTGAAGAAAAGCGATTATCAATACTTATTTTATTATTTTTATTATACATTTATGTATATATTATATAATATATATTTATAAATCACGCGGTTGTGACCGCGTGGTTTAGGAGCGCTTTAATGTCATAAATAAAAGTCGACATCGCAAAGTGGTCGCCTGGTTGAAGTCACGTGCCATTGAATCAATGAAGGTTCACCAACACATGATCCAGGTATCTAGGAAAGAAGACTTTAATAAGTTGGTATCAAACAAAGTTAATTGATGTGCTTCTCTGGTTACTTGTCCACTTCTGTTTCGGGCCGTCTGCTCTCCATGAATATAATGGATTTCTAAAAATAATAGACAGAAAAACTTTCTGATACCAATTATTTCTAATTCGGAAAAAGAATCGGAACAACTAATTATTATTTCACTAGAAACTTTGTTATCACTAGTAATTTTTATAATCACTAATTATAGCTAACATTGACATAATATTATTAATCCTTATTAACTGCCCTAAAGGGCGTTTCAGGTTCATAGTATTACATCATGTATAGATCGAAGAGATACAATGACGGTTATGTCCATCAAGGACGCCTTCACAGCGGATATTGATTAGATTGCATAAATTATCAAGTATTAGGGATGATTTACGTGGAAACTCCACGCTTCACGTCTACGTGTTATTCGTATCTCATTTGACCACGCTGTACTTACATATAACAAATTGGGTTAAACATCCATAGGAAACTATTTTTGTATATCCCGTGTGTCTGCATGCATGATACATTTCAAAAGCCTGCCAACCCAACCTATAACAACCTTGTACGGTCCATAACAAGCCGTATAATAGGCTCGGTTGGCCCTTTCTAAGGGCGATATTTCTCAGTTTTTATACGACACTGTCCCATTTCAGCTGGCGCGGTAGAAAATCGAGTAAGAGCAGCTCGAAGAGAATTGGGAAAAAGCAAAGGGGTCGAACAGGTATATTGGCCTGTTAAAGCTATCGCTCATTCTACGCGGGCGTTCAAAGCCCGCTATTTTTTGCTCAAGTTACGTGTGCTACAGAACGGCGCCGGTCTGAGGCCACCGATACAGCTGCTACCTCTAGTCTATTCCCCAGTAGCGTGTTCACACAACCATCGGTCTATTGGACGCCCACAACAGAACACGACGGCCCCACTTTTGTGTAGAACCTGCTCTCTCTTCTGATCTTGCTATTGCCGTATGAGGGCGCCTTATCAGAGTATTCGTAGCCTGGAGACATGGTGGTAAAAACTTATTGTACAAAGAGACGGCAGGGCAACAGAGGATGCAAAAATCGATGTAAAAACACATTTCGTTGCAAAGATGCAAGCAATGTTCTCCTTCACCCAGATGGATAAGACTGCTGAATAAAGATCGTTTCAACGCAATAGTCCTGGCTAATAGCCGGCCTCAACGTGGGTGGTAGGCATCATTTTATCGAATGATTTAACAGTGTAGTGGCTTAACACGTTTGTGTCCTGTGAGAAATAATGGCAAACACACAAGTGATGATGCTATGTTATATTTTTTAGATGCGTATTTCAACCCAAGAAACTCTGCATGAACAAGTTGCTTAAGTACAGGCAATTTATGCTAGTTAGCGGGAAAATTTGAATGTGCCGTTATCACTCAACAGGATGATGTAACTTTATAATTATCCAGAGGAAGATTAATAAAAAACTACTAGTTTTGAGTCTGACGTTCATTTTTTTTAAATGTCCTATATTCATATACTAAAAAAAAAAAAGGATAAAAAATGCATTTAAAAAATAATGTGAAGTTTTATCGGATAGCCAAATCTTAGCTTAATACGCGTTTTAATTGCTATCAAATGTATCACTTCGTTTCTTAAATTATTTCTATAAGCTTGCCGTATTTCAAAGAGAATAGTTGTACCAGGTTCTCTATTGGTATATTTGGAAATGTGCGTTTTCTTTTTTTATACGTTGCTTACAAAAACGTCAGTCTTCTTCTAGTCCTTTACATAATTAGAAAATGTTTTAACAACCTGTGTACCAGATCACAAAACCTATTTAGACGACTGAGGAGTAGTTACAGAATTACATAAATGTATAATTATTTCCTTTTAACAGCAGTACTTTTTGGATTTGGGAAAAATAAAGCCAAAAATTGTTGACATTTGTGGCTTCTTAGCGTCCTTAAATTTTTGTGTATGTCGGGCACATTTTTGTATATGTATTTTTTCAAGTTACTTAGGTATGTGTGATAATGGCTATCATAATGTGATTGCTATCGAATTAAGTGGTGGCGTTGACTAATCTTAACGTATTGTTATCAAACATAGAATTATGTATTACATAGTTTCTTTCTATATGCGCCCACAGTCGCACTTCGCGACAACTTTTAGTGTTCAGAAATGTACGGTGATGCAACTATATCTATTCTGCCTTGGGCTGTGCGGAACCCCTTAGTCGTCGTATGGGGGAACCGTCGAGTCGAAAACAAACTATGCTTTTTTCGAAACTATGCCGTTATGTCAGCTAGTTCCTAAAAGGACTTCTCTATCGTAGACGTTTCAAGTTTAGTAGACTCGGGTGTCTACAACCAGGCACTGTTCACCAAGTCCAGATGAAAAGTTCTCCTTGTATGTTGAGAAATGTTACAGATGCGGCATGGTAGACAGGCATGGATTACGCGCAACGGGTCACAGGATTTATACAGGTGAAGTAAGCTTTAAGCGGTTCGCTGGGCTGCTGGCCCCCTAACAAGGGTCAACCCAGAAGGTAACGGAAGCGGAGTAACGCACTCACCGGAAACATGAGACCATAAAGGTAGGTAACGGTTCCGAGGTGGACTAAGATGGGTCTCGTTGACGAAACTCCCCAATAGCACACACTGCGTGGCCGATTGACACGGCCAAAAAAAGGTCGGGAAAGAAATAGGGAGCCGACAGGGCTAGATATTAGGGTGCTAGTAACAACACTGAAAATTTGAAATATATCTCCACTGAAAAGAACTGCATAAAATACCTGTTGTCAAATACATATTCTTGCAGAACTGCCTTCTTTTTTTTACACACATAACTTGATCATATTTACACAAATTCTTAGCTAAAAATCCAATTGAAACATGAAAATAAGCTTCAGTTATTTGGTTACTTTATGTGAGACCTAAACCTCAATAGAAGCCCAAAAGCGATTTTTTAAGGCACTACAGTAATTATCCTAACAATTTTTCAGTGCACTACCTGTGCCAAATGTCTCACACGTCTTAAGGACTCTAGCTTTGTGAGCAAATAGAATCAATTACCTTAGCTTAATGTCTTCGTCGTTCCTAGAATTTATAATTTTTCATCCTTTCCAGGAGTTTAGGTTCTTTTTTGCCTGTCACAGTACATGGTGTTCTACACATTACCATGATTGGGCAAGCGACCAGAAGAACGGTTTGCTTGAGATACGATCCCAACTGAGCCGGTGTCCACTTATATCTGAATAGTCGGTGCAAGAAACGAAGCCTTTTGTTCTTCGATAGCTTCGCTCCGAAGTCTCCATCAGTCGCGTAGCTGGAAAACAGTTTTTTTTTTTGCCAGGGCTACTGTTTCCAGAAGAATGAGCTGTACCCATCGGCGTAGTGTGCGTTTTCCTCAGGTAACAATTATTAATAGTGGTAGAAAGTCAATACGTGTTACCGATTACCATGAACGGTGTAGAAGGAGCCTTCGTCTATAGATCAGCGAAGTTAAGCAGCAAGTTTGTCGTGAATATTCATCTAAAACAATAACTTTATTATGATGTTAAGCTAATAAAAATTTTGTGAGAACGTGTTCCACAAATGGTTTGCTCTTTCGGAACAATCTGCACGTACGCTTCAGCTCGCCATTTTTAAATGCTCTGGTTTGCCAAAGCAGTAAAAATCGCTAGCTTTATCAGCTCAAGAGAATGGTCTTCGATCATTTTGATATTGTGTATTTCTGCGTTTTAGGTGTTCCCTAGCGTAACGGTCGACCAAGGTGTACGGGAACTCTTGCAACAGACCCCGCTTGACAACCTGGATAGGTCTACTGCGTTGGGGTTCAGTAGCCCCCGAGGGGACCGAGAAAACAGGGAGTTGTCCTTGGCGCACAAGACAGCCTTCAACTGCCCACGCCATAGACCGCCATTAAAAGGAAATACAAAAGGTAGGCCATCACAGTATTCGAATTAAATCGTAAGAGACAGTGCAATTATAATAGGTTATCTTCAGGCATTTTTCAAAGATGTCCGACTTTCCTATCAAGAATGTCTTGGGCAATTATCTTTCATAGACTGTATACAATTCATCTCCTATGTGTACTTACGTCTTAATCGAATTTTTGGCGAGGACGTCAGAAAGCTCCATGCGATTTATTTCTTCATGTCGGTAGAATGCCAAAGGCTATGTCGACGAGCAGGAGCATATGATCATGGGCAATGCTGCTTTGAGTCTGATGTAATGGAGTGCGGAGATGCGGCAAGCTGTCAGGGGGAGGGCATTGACGCCCCTAACCAAGCTGCCATCCATGGACGAGGCGGTCAATCGCCAGGCTTATTGGTGAAGCATTCAGCAAGTGGAACAGGTTCTCCTCGACTGGAAGAAAGCTCCACAGAGATTACAGTAGCAAACCCAAACCTTATCGAACACGCGGATGCTCTGTCACACGGCAAGGATGCCGCTTGCAGCCCTGTTCAGTCCGACAGCAATCTGGACGCTGCGCCAGGTGCACCCGAAACTCTGCTGTCTTTTCGGCCAACCTATTACTGCTACCGAACGAATTCGAATACGTCAATTTCAAACAATATACTTCGCCAGATTGAAGATGATGATTCAATGGCAGGCGATTTCAATTGTCATCACTTTCTTGACAATGACTCGAGGCAGAGGTGGAATCTTCAGGTACGTTTACTGATAATGTATGAAGACCACATATTTTCTGGCCTCATATTTAGCTATCCTATATGAGAATACCTATATGTACAAGTAAAAACTATTATATTGCTCGAAATAGATTTCAAGGGCTGCCTTTATATAGATCTTGTACTTTACTCGGGCTAAACCACAATTTTAAACCGAAATCACCACCCGCTGCTTGTCGCTTTAACCTTTCACTACCTAAGTGTACAGGTTCAATAGTGTAACTTTATCTCGGAGGACGCCGGTTTATTAAGAACATTTTTAGAGCTTCTAGTACGAGGCGGACATTGCTTTTGGACGTTTGAATTTGGCCGAAAGTTAATCGACGCTGCTGACTCTCTCTCGCTCTCTCTCGACCATCCGCTTCATTATTGTTGCGCGAAGAACGCAGATGCGAGTAAGATTTCTAACGATCTAAACGGTCACTGCAGCATGGTGTTACAGATCTGGTACGTTACTGTTGGGCAAACGGCCCAGGCGCGAGTCCGTCGCCAGGGCCGGTGAGCAGTTCCTGTTCCGACCTTGCTGCACATCTTGCTACCATCGACAGACTTCATGACCAATATCTCGAGTCGTTTAGATGCTCTACATCGCATACAAGTTATGCAGGCCATTTACCACACCCGAATAACTTCCCGGAAAATGAAGACCACGTCCGTCGTATGCGACATGTATACAACTGGTATGAAATTAATTCGTTTCGTTCCTATTTGTTGCCCAAGGATAATTATATCTAAACGATATGCGCGTACAGTAAAGACCTACGCGAATGAGTGCTTTTTAAGTTCAATTTTTTATAGCTAAAATAACATACGCAAGACACGGTGACTTCTATTGTTAGTAACATATACTCTATAAAAAATGTACGAGCTAGATGTCTATGTAAAGGCTGTTTTCAGTCCCAGTGAGCCTACTCCGTTTCTCCTATAATTTACTAATTCCGATTTAGTAATAAATCCGACTCGTATGATGACTAGGTTCGTTGCAGGCTCGAGCCCACGGGAGAAGCGGGGTCAATTCCCAATCGTGTCTGTGATCGAGAAAAGCAAAAATAGGAACATCGAGTGTAAGTCGAAGATTGACAACAGGCATACGTCAAAGGACACGCCCCGAGGAACACAATTTTTCAGTTTACAACAGACATCAGGTAAACCAACGATTTTGAAAATACCTTCGTTCAGTGATCTGGGCATTGTAGCAAACGGAAAAAGCCACGCCGCCACATCAAGCATCATCGTATTGTCTCCCAGAATTCGGTAGAAATTAAGAGGGAATGTGTCCAGCCACATGAGGTACATGTATGCTGCCAACGGATGTTTTCAATTAATCAATCATTTTTTCAGCGTCTGATCGGACGGGTGTCGAATGCAATTATCAGAGTGAGAGGAGCAACCCTGCGCCAAGCTAAACTTTGCAGGCTACCGAGATATACAATCATGTAACGTGACCAAAAGAGAAGAATCATGCCAATGGCTTTGTTCACTATTCAAAAAAGAACGCCCTTAAGTGACATTTTAAAAGATAGACATGTACCTGTAGAATTAAAGCTATTGGTTGTGTTGGTTCTTTTGCCTAACCTGAATGCATTTTATAATGATATTCTTAACTCTAAGCATGCGCCCTGTTCGATGTGACTTGACGGTCGCCGGGGTCAGGTACACAGAGCGCATCTAAATAACTTGGTCCTGTACCTCACTCTCTGCTGACAAGTTTTTTTTTTGGGAAATTTACCACGGATATCATCATTACTCCTTTTTGCCTTTTCAAAGGACAAGTTTTTCAGAGAAATTTGTTTTTTTTGGCAATAGTTTTCAGAAAAAGTATTACATATCCAAGCATTAGTTTGCCAGACTATTTGCCTCGCAGTGTATACGCAGTCCACCAACGGGAACTAGATCCACTAGGCCAGTTAGACCTGCAAATTCGTGCTCGAAAAAGATATCAATGTGATGGCTGTATGATATTTGTTTGTGGCACTGAGGTTGTATTGATGGAGATTCGGATTTATTAGAACAGCCAGCTTCGAACAAATTCACGAAGGGTAGAATCATAGCCTATCCGTTTGTGTATGTAAAATTTGTCGTCATAGAGACGTAGTTTGCCAGATGTTTTTGAAAAAACAAGTATTAACGTTATCAACACCTCAGCGGGACTATCCATAGTCTGAATGTTAATAATTCTCATAATGAACGAACTCGCCACCAAGAATTTAACTTTCAGTCTCTCTTTCAGTCGATGATATAACTTCAGCTAGATTGATCTGAATCACGGGTAATCGATAAGGCTTTCCTCTCGAGCAATTTTCGATACTTTGACCTCACTGTTGACAGGAAATCGGTACTGCGATGTTTTCATTGCAGATCAGTTTCTTTAGTACTAAATAGTAACTGGTTTTGGAGCTTTGAATAAGCTTTCTAGGCGTATGATTGACGGGCTCCCGAGCTCGCCGTGCCGTCTCGTTGCTCTGAAGTACGTGTAGACAGCGCACGCAAGACACCGCAGAATATGCTATGTCAGATGGTGATTTTTTCCAGCGCATGAAGGGCACGAGCCGTTGAAAATTACTAAAGCTGAAAGTCTGCGAAAGCTTTATTTAGTGCTTTCTCGAGAAGGTGTGTGTAATCTGTATCTCTCTCTGATTCGTTCGACTATAGAGAGAAAATGCACAATACCCGCTCTGTAGATAAACGTTTTGTCGTTGCTGAACTGCTCCCAATGAAATGTTCTGCTTGACATATTTACAATAGGAAATACTTCGTAGGCATTGTATATTAATAACGTGACATTTGTAGCATGTGGAATATCCATTTGGCCCCCTGCCGACGATTCGTCAACACGGTTTTTGTCTCGATCATAGAAACTCTGCTACAAAATCACACCGATTTAAACCGGGAGAGTACCCGATGGCAACTGGCCGTTATTTCGATATTGCTGACATCTTTGATCATAAATGTTCGTAGATCATCGCGTTTTTACTCCGCGCTTTTACTCGTTTTTATTACGGACCATCTGAATTCAGGATAAACAGTAGTGGTGAACTACGGCTTACCAACTTTTTCATATAAAATATTCAATAGATTTAAATGCCCTTGATGGCTATAATCGATAACATTTCCGTAATGACATTTGCCCAGCCATAAACATTTGATCACATCTCCGCTTCAACGCAATTTTTTCCGTGATATTTGTGTACAGAAGATCGTTTACTTCGCGATTTATGTAACCACTTTTAGTCAACTGGTTTGGGAGAAGTAGTGAGGCTTCAGGCCTATTTATGACTATATGAGAAAGCAGAAACAGACCCTGAAAGGTAAAAAAAAAATTTGCCACGGTAAATTTCGGATCCCAGTGAACGTGGGCATGTAGCTAGCACCTTCTGATTATTAGTCAGCGAGACTGGAAGCTGCTATCCTACACGGAGACAATTACTAGAAGGATCTTGCAATTATTAGAAAGTTTCGTAATCGAGCTTATTTCACGCATATGACAGAACAACACGGATCACCTGCTACAAGGGACAAATCACTGCAGAGGACGGACTGCAGAGAGAATCGAACCAAAGTAACAACTCTAATGAACGTACAATATATCCGGGCAGGTAAATTCAGATAATAATAAAGAAGTGATGTCCCACAGGAGTCACAAGTAACAACAACGAAGTAATGAAAAATACGTCACCTCGCGCTAGAAGGACTAACACGAGAATCATGAGATTAACAGAAAAACGGTAGTACGGCTTTAGTGGCGTCCACTAGTGAACGTAGAGTGTGCAAAAAATTGTGTAGCCCGATGGAACATAGCAGGTCTGCCCAGCTTCTGTCCGTGAAATGGTGCAACGGCAGTATGCTTCAACGTCAAAACGCAAAGTATGGTTTATTTTATATATTTGGCACATAACACAGATAGTCTTTACCACCACACAGTACGACAGGCTTTGGATCTACTGGAAATTTCTTTTTTGTAGTTGTCCATACCCTGATGGGTCATTGAGGCATACTAAGCCCGGTCGCATTTCCTTACATAACGATTCTTGCTAACGCTGAAACTGTACTCCTTGAAAAAGTAGAAACCAGTAATTTTAACAAATAATTGGCTAATCAGTAGATAGAAAATGATAACTAGTACCGATTAGATAAGCAAAAAGATAGCAAAGCTTTTTTTTGCCGGAAATATAGGGTATTTTTAGGCTTTTGACGAACTTTTACGATGTGCATGTCAGATTGTCAAAGCACCAATGAAATTCAGTAGATAAAAAAACTGATTTTTTGTTCAGCTTGATCCGGTGTTTCTCGAAAATCCTACACTTGCTCATGTTTGCTTCTCTTCTGACCTATTTTCGATTATAATTTTTAACCGTACCATTTGTAATATACAGATATTCTGTATAATCATGTCTAAACTCGTTTGAATCGTCGTTGGATCGTTGAAACTCGTTCTAATCTAATACTGATACTGATAAAAGAAGTCAAGTTCCGGATCGTTTTCTTTCGATAAGAGACTGAGAAATTGTGCATTTCATTACTATGAGAGTATGTTGTTAGCCGCTATTTACTTAAACCATTCGTGTCTGTCTATCCGATATTTTTCCAAGTTTTACCTAATTAATAATTCTCGTACTATTTCGCCATGAGATCAGACGTATCTCAAGTATGGTAGATCATGTTTTAGGGGCTTTTCCGAACAGCGCGCCTTTGTGCGTGAAATGAACGGCTACCCGAGTTTTGCAATGCAACTCATATATGCAGCTTACCACACAGGGCTGTCAAGGTCCAAGGCGGCAAAAATCTCCTAAGTCAAATTAGAAATAGGTAGTGGTCTAGGCTAGAATTCCGGTGGCGGATACACATGGATTCGTGTTGGAAGCGTAAGTAGAACACCGGAAACATTTCTTACGAGCAATAGCGTAGTCTAATTTTCTAATACGAAGATAGATGATCATGTCAAAAAATAGATATTTTTGAAACTGTTTCTGTCCTAATTTGATTGTTGATTTACACTTTACGAATAAAAGGTAACATTTCAAAGCCCGTATTGTACCTTTAGTATAGTAATAATTGTATAGGTCCTAAATTTGCTGCTCTCATCCATTAGGATTTCGCTTCAGAATTCGCTGTGAATAGCAAACCGTAGGCAGCGCGATCCTGCATGAGAGTTATTTGTTAACAAAAAAAACCTTAACGAGGTTCACCGACACCGACGTTTCAAAGATGATACTTAAAGCTGGTCAGAGAAAATCGCCTAAAATTTTGGCCTTCGACCTACATTTAATTCTTATGAAAAGATCAGGCTTACGAAAGGCTGGGCAAAAACGGATTGGTTTGGGTAGAAGAAAAATAATCATGTCTGCACATAGGCGACGTAAAGATAAACCAATTTTATGATTCTAATAAAATAAGATAAAAAAAAAATAAAATAAAAAAAAACAAAAAATGCGGCTATTTTCAAGCATCTGAGGCATATCTTCAAGGATGGTTCTAGACTGCACAGGAACATCTGTTTGATGTTCCAATATTAAATTGAGGATTTTAGTTTGCAAGTAGAAAATAGGCAGAACCTATCGTTTTGGTTCCGATTTTTCCTTATTGACAACGTTAGACAAGTACTTTTAAGAGGATTTATTCCATGTGTTCGCCATAATTAAGGTTGCATTTTGAACGGGCCAGGCTACCGTGTATTCCAACCTTAGTCGTACACAGTTACCTGAGAAATCTCCTGTTGCTCTTGTATTACCATTCTGTCGCCGCTATTCTAGATGATCGATCCTGCGTCTTAATGCTTGGCTCAGAAACCGGAGCATTGCGACGTGCGGCCCGCGCCTTATCCAAACAGCAACAAAGAAGTCCTAAAGGCTTCGCACGCTCCGTCGACTCCTGTGGTGTAGGACAAGGCCAAAAATGGTATCCATCCTCTGCACTATGCAAAATCGAACGCTATTGTGCTCTTGCCGACGCCTCAAGGCATCATTTTTTTTTTTGCTTAGATACGTTAGTCTACTGTATAGAATCCGGTAAAAATGCACAGTGACGGATGATTTATCTTAGTTGCATTATCCGGAATCCGTTGAGGACGAGAGGTCAGTATCGCCATATATTTATTATGGGCTGGATATATTGTGTGCAGTAAGAATGACTGATTTTTGTAGGAAACGTCTGTTTTACGTGAATTGATCGTAGGAATGGTGTACTTTGCCATCTAGGCGGAGATCGGATTCACTAAGATTAGCTATTATATTATAGCTATGTTAAGCAAGTGCCATGATTTTCACAATAAATATATCGGCTGTCTAAACGTTCTGTTCTGTAGAATGTAAGTACAAATAATTATATACGGCCACAATCAGAAGAAGGCGTTTACCTTCCGCCGCATTAACAACTTTTTTATTTTAGTTTGATCTTTTGGAGAAATTGAAGAATTTGATCAGCATTCGCGTTCCGTATGCGCTTGGATACATAAGCAAAGTAAACGGCATTGCGTTACTATCTGTATCCCAAATAACGAGAGCTGATTCTCAGAACTTCGAGGCGTCTGCAATCTTTCTTCTTCAATTCTTCAAAGTTCCTGCGCATTTGGCCACATAAGAATAAGCCACAACAGACTTTACATACTTGATTTAGCGAGGTAGTCTGTAAGCGCGATCTCTCCCTTAGTTATTTACTGACTACACTTCCCTTCATTGCCTAGTTGATGACGACTGAACTCTAGATGAGCAAGTTTAGTTTAATTTTTTTCATTATTTTTGGTCGGTTAGATCCTATCCAGGTTGATTTTTTCCTACAGTTTTTATTATCATTTCAATAAACTAAGTAAGGCTGAACTGAACGCGTTCCCGAGATGGTAACATGTGGGAAGGAGACCTAATCCCTAAAGATTTACATATGGTCACCCGCAATCTATAGAAAAATCATCTGAAATCATTTTAGCTGGTGCAGGTTGTATCACTGTACCCAAATTTGTCCAAGTGATAATGAAGAAAGTAAGTAAAAGAAAAAAAATAGGTATAGCATAGTTTTTCGGCGAAGAAAATTACTTGCGGACATTTAAACCTATATAAAAGGCGTGCAGCTATCTGACAAAATTGTACTTTAGTCCTGTGTTAACCTATTCGCATCCCGCACAGACATATCGTGTTGTTATAATGTCAAACGCCATTGGGGTCGACGCATCCCGTCGATTCCCACGACGTTTTGGCATCTAAATAAAGGCAATGTCGCATTTATGCTTAATCCTGCACCAAGTTAAGGGTAGATCTATATGAAAAAAAGATTTGCTTATCACTATTGTTGAAGATAAATGGTACACCAGTATATTTGTTAAAAGCTCTTCTATTATGACTCTGCAGTTGATTCATATTTGAAAAAATACATATCGTTGGCCCGTAGAGCTAGTGATGATAAGTGGACCGCTAATGATTTCGCTCAAAGAGATCAAATGTTTAACAATGGTACAAGGGAAGCGCTTTTATTTGTAAAAGAAAAAAAAAAAAGGCCCTGATTATGGCTTGACAAGCCTATGTGTTATAATTATCGATAGCAAGTTAGGCAGATTAAAGGTTCACGTCAAGTTTCAAGTATTTGCATATTCTCGAGGTGTTTTTTATTCGGGGAGAACGGAAAGGCACAAAGTCAACTTCACTGGACTGAAATCTGTCACAGCAATCCAAAGATTCTGGCATAAGTAATTATTCGCGGCAGATTTTAATGTATAATCATACTTATCCGTGATGTAATGGCATACGTCAGCAAGACTGGGTTGTACGAGTGATGCGCTATACCGTCACTGAAATTATTTTCTAGGCGATCACCTATGACACCTGGTTATGTACAAAGCTAAGTTACATGTTAAGGCCACTTGGCTTCTTCAACTTCTCGGTGCAACCAGCATCGACAACATCTAGTTTCGTATACGAAAATGTAGGATTATATAGGAAAGGACCATGTAAGCTACTGTTCCTTTGCCCTTGATTTTCAATTTCAAAGCTATCCAACTTTGAGAACTTTTAAATGCACATGGGTTTCAAAAGGAAGGTCTTTAAGTACTCTTTACACGGTTTGTCGGACCTTTGTCGAATGATAAAAAAGTATTCACTTTTTTGCCACAGTTTCGTCTGCCCCAAAGCTACATCTTCCAAGGACAAATCACTTATTTTCACATATCAGATCAGATCTGAGAGTTGGTACACGCCGAGTTAAAACACGAGAGGTTTTAATGACGATTGAAACAGTAATCTTTGTCTTCTTCTAAAATAATTAGATTAGAAATCTTTTCAAAACGTCGTACCATGCCTTCGATAGTCAGCCGAACTACCAGCGTTTCAGGAATCCACATACTATAATCAGCTAAACATCTTTTACTACGTATACCGCTCTGTACTCTTCGTTTTATAATTTTTTTTATTGTCGTCACGAAAACTCTGAAGTGGCCTTCTATTTCTTTTTAAATGAGTTTTTACTTCTTTCTTTGCGTTTGGTACTTCAGCAGTTGCGTACCACTTCGCACAGCTGGTACTCACTACGAAGTGAAGTCTGTATATGCCCAGATTCGAACCCAGACAACCGTGCGTTTCAGTTCCGCAACCGTGCCTTACTCAACTGCTCTGTTACGAGAACATGATCAACACATTTGGCAAGCTGATTGCGCGACGAGACCTACATTAATCAGAATATCGATACGTTTGGATATAATATAGGATATGATGGGCTAACATTTACTTAATGCTACGTATCTAACCTTGTAGTAACTGGAAGTGAAGTTCTCCACTTTAGTGCATCCGACTTGAAAGCGACTCATTGACCACATCAATACAAATAGACCCCTTCGAGTCCCCTGGTGGTGCAGTGGTAACTAACCGCTTAAACGGTTGAACCGGAACATTACAAAACAGTACGTGACCCGCTGCTGCTGGGTTGAACGCGACTATATGCGTATATATCTTATTCTAGCCGGCTCATGAATAACATATTTCAGGCACTTCTTAAAAATATGGATACCGGCACAAAGATGTCGCTTGAAGGCGTAGTAAGGCTCAGTATATTCCGACTAGTATATTAACGTAATAGTACGATAGTAACATAGTCGAACATTCGGATTATGCTGTTGAGAAAACAGAGCTAATCAAGGAACCTTCTGATTTTGTCCTGGTTACCAAGGATTATACAGAAAAACCTGACGTTACGGTGCAGGACAATTTTGCAGGGCTGTCACGTACACGATCTTCCATAGAGTAGAGAACTCAGCACGACTTATTGTGCTCGAAAAGTCAATGCAACCTAAAACTTCTAAAATGGTTCAAATGAAACTTACCAAGTGTGACACTAGTCAGCTACAATGGCTGGTTTTTCTCGCATCTATTAATTGTTCAAACAGAGTGATTGGGTTGCTTAAGCCTGGGAATTTGCCGGTTTTCATATTCCGTACCGACGTCACTATGAGCACAGAAACAAGTTCACATGACCAGTTAGAACAAAGGGTAAAAAGAAAATTTAGGAAAGACCGAGGTAATAATGCTATCGAGTGCTGATAGCAAAAAAAAAATTATCTAATTTAATTCGAACAAAGAGTCAGTATTTACTAGCACCAAAGGGCGGATACTGTTGACGAGAAACTGTATGATACTAGATTTTTCAGTGGGGTGCGTAAACCACTCCAGGCTTCACAATGCTCTTAAAAATGAAATTATATATATACCATTTGAACTTGCAGGACACAGCATGTTTGTGTGCTAAAAGGCGACACGGCTCTCAAATGTCTGTATCCCAAAGGGTAACAACCTTCGAGGATGCGCCAAGGTAATCGAATGATTCCAAAACGACAACTGACCATCCCTAAAGGACATAATCAGATTACTTCGTGTTCCTTGACGTGCGAGAACGACACGCATGCATGAACATGGTGCATGCTGTGATCTGAGCTAGTGACACCCATTTGTCTTTTTTGTTAACGGTGAAGTTGTAGTAAGGTCACGGCCTGTAGAAAAGAGAAAGTTCTGTGAAAAGTCAGCACGGTTCCCGTACTGTTGTGGCAGCCTGGAGCTTTCGACATCTTGCATAAAATATGCTTTAAGATTAAACTGAGTTGATCAGCTAGGCTCTGATGGATTCTTTGCTTTAGCGACAATAGCAACCATCAACAACCTGGCCCTGGCTTCAGGACAATAAGCGACTCATTGATCCTGAAAAAAGACAATAATCCCAAATTGTCTATGCTGTTTACCCTAATACCGTAGGAAATACTTATTATCTGATATAGCAACAATAACAGTCAAAGGCTACAGTAACTCCCAAAAGTATCTAATTCGTTCAGACGTCTATAAAAAAAAAAAAAAAAAAAAAAAAAAAAAAAAACGAGCCTAGGTGATTCTGTAAAATGAGTATCCTTTTTAAGCAAGCAGTCGTTACGTACTTACTCACGTAGTATGCAGAATGGAGTTGAAGAGACAACAATATCTGATTAAGTTAGACGACTATATTGCTTCTAGAACTTACTTTCCAACCTTTATTTAGCATGATGTAACAATCCCACTTTGTGTGCCACACATAAATATACTGTCGCAACCTAAATCGTAGACGAAGGCAAGTTAAGAAAAATTCTTATTACAACATTATAGCGAGTATAAACTATTGCATTTAATTTAGGGACAGCATCTTCGACAAAGCTTCTGGGATTTAAGACAATAAAAATGTATTAAAATGCATTGCTCGTTTTAAAATTATTTTAAGAAGTCCAGCTATAGGATTTTCTTGCATAATCTCTGAAGTTTTCTTTTATCTAAAATACAACTTCCGACCAATTCCTTTGACCTTTCCTGCTCATGTACTTTGCCGATTGGTGACGATAGCTCATTTTAGCGAAATGAGACCTGCCATTCTTCGAGTATTTGCTTTTGAGAGCACGATTTGTTTGCTGGTTTGCCAAGAGCCCTAAATCACTAAACGACTAATAGATAGGCGCCTGATGGGTAACCTTTGTTATACATTCGTGATATTAACTTCGTAAAACGGTTTTTTTTTACCTGTGATTAGCATGAATAAAAGGGGATCATGTAAGACATTAGTGTTGTTATCTCTATATTTGTGCGGCAATTCTACCTATAAGCTAAGTTATACCATGACAGGACCAATACCCTTGCAGGCACGTTTGAACTTCATTGTCAGTCTTCAATAGACGTAATTCTTAGCTCAATTTCCTTCGATAGATTTTCAAGTGAGAATAATTCGAAAAGTAGATGTTCCGTTGTTGATGCAAGCAGACTTGTAGGCAAGAATGTCCTCCTAGTCATTATAGCCTGATTGTAACACATATGCGCCCCTTTTGTCTAAACAAAAGCGCTACTAACAATGACTAAATAAATATTATGATTGTGTCTTTTTTTTTTCAACCAGTTACCTTGCACTGTATTATTTAGCCAGTGCTATTAGGACAATGGCATAGCAATGGTAGCCACTCTGCCTGCTGTCAAGATGTTAGGAGAAATAAACGCTACTTTTTGCCCCTGTGAGAGGCTACCGTAACATAATGTAAACACGGACTATTCGATGACTACTTGAGTCGACGAAATTAGATCCATGACGTTCGCGTTACTTCACAGAGGTGCACGCTGCCACTGCACACATTGCTTATATGGTCTTCGATTTATCCAGCATATGCTGATGACAAACAGGATGAGGCACTTGTGCTACAGAAGTGTTTATTCGATGCGCAAACTGTAGCATACAAACGAAAGCCATCTAGGCTCTATGAGTACCTATCGGAGCCGGCATGAACGTAGTTGCCTTCCACGAATGATAAACGCAAATCAGTGTGAAAGGGTAAGTGCACGTAGAAAATCATTAAGCAGCATCAGCTTCATTCAGCAGTTAACATGAAGTCGATGTTGGTGAGTAAACGTATTTGGATCAATTATATGTACAGGAGTGAGGGACTACGTGAGCCCGACTATGTTATCCGTCCGATGTAGAAACTTTTACTGTAAAATTATGCTACTACGTGCAAACAGAACTTGGCTACAGTTTGGTCATCGCAGTTGTTTTCGTTACTCGCTCTAAGGCCACCCTATATTTAACCAGTACATACGTGCAATATAAGCGGCCTGACGAATCTGCCGAAACAATCAATTTCCTAGTGGCAGTATACGACAATCGAATTTGTGCATTATTTTGCACGAACTCTTTCCTACGAACGGCTCCGCGGGTCTCCAGATTTTGTCCTGTCACGCGTCGTCGACTTACCTTGGCCTGCGTCTGCCTAACGTCCCCATCACTTTGCAAAATTCTCGATGTAAGCTGCATCGCAAATTCTTTACCTATTCTTCTCCGTCTGTTTGCTGTACTGTCTTTATTCAAGCAGTGGAAACGGTCGCGGGCCCTGTCAGTGTCACAGGATCATGCCGCGGTCACAGGACCATGCAGCAAAGCGCGCCACAAAGACTACATAAGCAAAGGCTGAATACGTAAGCGCCTCAGGAATACATGCCTGGAACTTGCTATCGTCCTGAGAGAAACTAGAGCAAGCTTTTGGTGACAGCATTGCGGTCGAAATTGTAATATTATCAAATTGACAGAGACGTCCAATGAACGCTGTAGAAAATTGCCTCGCCAGTAATTCTCTATTCAGTGCTGCATAAAAGCGTGGCCCACTATGAAAGCAAAGAGCTATTATGTAAGCAGTAGTGCTACGTTATCTTAAACGATGTCTAGGTATCCAACAAAACATAACAATGTAGACAGCCATGTGTGGTTCAACGGTTATACAGCTCGCTCCAAAAAAACTCAAAAAAAAGCATCTGAATTTACACGAAATTCAGATGCTTTTTTCTCTTTTTTTCTTTTTAATAAATGATGTGTGACTCTGGCAAAAAAAGATCCCACTTGGCTCAGTAATGGGAAGCACTGGAGGTCGTTCTCCAATTTTGGTTGTACTTATTGAATTTACATCTTTCTTTTGACTTCTGCTTTTTCTTTCAACTTTCCTTTTAGAAAATCGATGCAATCATTTCAGTTCAGTCTTCTTTGTACTTTAAATTCTATAATACAGTGGAAGAACTGAAAGGGTTATTGTTCGATTCCGAACCTTCACAGCGCCTCCGTATAATAGTCTAAACTAATTCAAGTACTAACCTTTTGCCTGAGCGTGTATTTATCAGTGTAAACAAACAGAGCGACGGCCAGAGGGGCTTTCCTATTCACGTGGTGTTCGCCTGGTTTCCTCCGTCGACTGCAGCAGGCCTCACTCCACCGATGTGCGTGAAATGGAAAACACCTATTCGAAATTCTGCTAGTTCGATGGTCGTAAACAAACGATTCTTAAAGGAAATGCTCATTTGCAATGGCTGAAAAAATTTCTAGCAAACCCTTTAACTAAAGCCGCATCGGCTCAATACTATACAGGAAGATTGAACCGATAATATTTTCATACTAAAATATTCCTGCAGCTATAGTACTTGGTATGATTACTTAATTTAATAGAAAACGCATTTTCTCCTTTCGGACCTGTAGATGGCTTCGGTTGAAGGCCATACATCGGACAGAGCTGTTTCTCCAATATATCGACTTAGTTTTCACTTCGTTATCTTATTTATTGTGTTTGAAATTGATAAAGAAAATAGCATAGAAGGTTACTGCCTTGAGCAGAGTACAGTTCATGCTGTCGTATCTACCCCATCTGATGGATACCTTCTTTTTTCGTCGTTAAAAACGAACCCTCGAATTGACTCTATGGGGTGACGGTAAGGATCAGGAGATCGGATTCATGCGCGAAATGGCGATCGCAGAAGGGGGTGCAGCGTACGAGGACACACACGCCGATAGCCGAATAGAAAAAAACATTCCTATTTGAATTACAAATAAGGCCGTTGCTATAGGAAGGAGGGCAATATTTCTCTATCTAACAAACCGCATAGCATATGCAAGCCGTAGAATGCTGTGTTAGGATCGAGACGAATTTTAATAACAGCAACAAATTGACTCTATCTAATGGAATTATAATGATCTCGTCCATCGTAGTGCTTGAAGAGGTAGATCCTTGATTGTAGTAACTTGGCTAATTTAACTGTACACAACATTACGTCGTTACTGTTTTTCTGTGACAAATCACTATCGACTGAAGCTGCCATAGGGATTATATTCATATATTAGGATGAACTAATTATTAAGATTATACATTATAGCAAGTCAAACAATGCGTGCTTGCTTGCAATCCTGTTTTGTTTTGTCTTTTTTTTTCCCTATTTGAACCTGAAAAGCATAGCGCTAATTTACGAAACGAAGAAACTTATATTCGACCTTTAGGTCGCTATGACTATATCTCAGTATCGATTTACGACCCCGCACACGAACGTAGGAAGGTCATATATGTAAGTACCTTTGTTTTGAACGTGGCGAGCAAGCCCCCTTCCACTTCCCGAAGAAAGCGTCACCTCATAATAATATTTACTCATCTCTTAACGTAGCCGGATCGACAGACTGTCTCTTTAGATAGATAGTTAAAATGTCACAGTATTGAATCTTATTAAAAAACTAGGAGGCTGGAAAATGATCGATGAGTATAGGAAAAAACGGCGGCCTCGCTAGTTCTTAGCATTTAGCGTGGCCCCCGGGCGGAACGCGATCTCGGTGACACGAACTTGTCACAGCCGACGAGAAGTGGCGTCTCTAAATCAATGTAAAATAGAGAAATGTGAATAGAAATCTATAGGAAAAGAATCGTTATATTCGCTGGGATGTTCAACCGAAACAAGAGCAGCGCTAAATCTTCTGTCTGGTGAAGAATCGTCATTAGTTATTATCTGACCCGAAATGAAGACAGCTGGTAGCAAGTAACAGCTTCAAGTATACTACAGTGAGTAATTAATTTAACGATTTCTAGTATATAATAGGAAATGAGGAATGTCGATATGATGGGAAATCGAAATGTTGCTATGGGCCAACACCCATAGTAACATTTAGATGGCATAGCGTGGTGCAACCTAACTGATTAAGTTAACGCATAGAAAAATCTAATTTCTGAAAATTGATCGTCTAATTGGCGATAAGATGGCGACATATAGATTCGTTGCTATGGAAATAAAACACTTTACAGTGACGCGTTTCTTTGTCACTACTGCATTCACTGTCAGCACATATTAAACGTATCGCTAAATCGAACTACAGCAAATTCAAAAATCGCGGGGTGTAGGGAAGCACGCGGTTTGTTTCGTATGTGGAGCAGCAGTGTTTGGTTGAATAACTATCGTATTGTGGTCGTAATATCTTCTATAGGCATCTTTATTTTTTTCCGGCGGATGTTGTGTTTAGGGGTGCATAAGTAACGATCCATAGTTGAATGATAAGCTTTTTTCTGCCTTGCTTGAGTAACTGTGTCAAGATTATGAGCCAAGACAAAACCACTTTCAATGGTTACGATCTAAGCTAGAATCAGTTCCAGGACCTGACTCAGGTACAGACATCTCTGCATTGATTGCATTGACGTCTAATGTGCGTTTAATATATAATGCAGTGCGTTTAATAATGTGTCGATACGGCCAACTTGCCTCAGGGCTGCTGTTTCTCTTTGGAGAGAAAATGTACCCGTGCTTCTAAGCGAAGGTCCATAAAAGTTCTGTTGGAGAAAAAAATGCACAATTTCCAGTTAAGATACATGACAGAGTCCTTGTTTCCCTCTTGACCTGTTAGTATTGCTTTTAATCAATGTCCCAGTTGAGAAGAGCCGGTTAGGTAGAAAATCGTTATAGTCTGATGATGATCGTCTGTTAAAGGCAGCGACATTAGACCGTTTTTTTTCTATTCCGTAACAACATTTTAGGCATGTTCATTAATTTTACAGACGTAGTAAAGACTGGATCGGCAGTGCAAGTGATTTTTCTGTGTGTGAAAAATCAAAGGATCTCGACCTGAAATATCGAAGGCATTGTTTGTTAGTCACACAGCATTAGCAAACTTAACTTTATAACGTATATAAATAAAAACGATTGATTAAATAATAAGATATAATATAGAGGATGCCTATATTGTATAAACTCTTGTACTTTGATATTGATCTTAATTATCCTTTTTAACTTATTAATTGGTGTACATTTATTATTTATTTCCTATAATGGTGTATGTTCTGTTTACTACTTGGCATCATTAAAATTCTCTCTATAACTATTAAATTATCCTTTCTTCCTGATGATGCATACAAGGAACAGAGAAACTTACCATTTCTGTGTTTATCGTAATAACCCTCTATTTCTGAAGATGCAGTATTATAAACATATCGATACAGTCATTTGTTTACGATTATTATTTGATATACGAACACCTTCGCAATGCCCTTGCGCATCATCCAATTTGCCCAGCTTCTCCTTTTGAAAAACAAAAAAGGGGCCTTACTTTTTCAATTGTGGAAAATTGTTGGATTTACAGTTCAGTATTGATAAATGAACACTTAAATTGTCCCCGTATGCAATTAGCTCAAAGACAATTACAAAGAAAATACGTTGGAGGCACTTGCTCAGCCATAAGTTGTACTCTAGAAGTGCTTTAAGATGCATTTTATAACTGGCGCTACCGTAACTGTGCTGCAAAGTATTTTCAGCTTGTACATGAACCTCACTCCAGCTTGCGTCCGATCAGATGACCCACTGTTATCGTCCTGTGCAGATCCTCCAGCTTGTACCTGACCAAAAACTCCATTGTAATTGTGTTGTAGAGGAACTTCAGTTCATATTTAAGCATAAGCTCTACCGTAATCATGCTTGGAGATCCTTCAGCTTGCATCTGACCAGAAACCCCCTTGTGAGTCTGTTGTGGTAGTTTTCTAGGGTACATTTGATCAAAAGCCCAGCCATAGTCTTGCTAGAGGTGTTTTCCAGTTTGCATTTGATCAGAAACCCTGTAGCGGAGGTTTCGCAGGCTCAATGTTATTAGGCGCATCACCGTTGCAGAGGTCTTCCAATGTATCTCTGATAAGAAACGTCATCGCGATTTTGCTAGACGGGTCTAGTTAATTTCAGCTTCGGCTCCTTGCCGTAATTTTACTACAAGGTTCCACCAGAATGCATTTAAGCCCCCTCCATAGCTTGCCTGACCAAAAGATCCGCCGTAATTTAACTGCACAAGTTTATTTACATTCATATGGTTAGGAGCTCCACCACTAGGCCTCAGCGAAGGCTTACCAGAATACACGTGACCGTGAGGTTCACCGTAGCTCGACTGAGGGGATCTATTTCCGTTTATTTACTACAGAGTTCTGCTGAGATGCATCTATTCAGGCTTATTCACAGCGGCTAAAGTACGCGGACCTTAATTCTTCGCAACGAGGCGATTCGCTTACTTTTCACCAAAATGTCCGCCGCTTACTTCGTCGGAGTTGTGGACCGAAAGGTCTGCGCGTTGGCTGGTACAGCGCCAAAGGTAAAAGTAACATGCTGCGGCGGAATTACCGCTAACTGGAACCTTGCTCTTCTTAGTCGCCCATTAACTGTGCCCGGTTGTCATTATTGGGTGCGCTACCTACGCCAGAGGTGGGAACGCGAAAACATTGTTACTATTTGGTCTCGATGATTGGTCGCGCTGCCGTTGTGTGAACCCATTGACCCTGGAGGAATTGGAAACAAGCCTGGAGTCATGCGGTTGTAATAGTCCTCGAACGCGAGTTCACGGACGAATTTCCAAGGGCGGCCTTCCTGCCAGGACAATAGCCTTTGACTGTTTTTGCATAGATTCTGGACGTTTTCTTGATAAAGAATTTTAACACTGTTCTGGCAGAGCGAGTGGTTGTTCTTTGACAATATTCCTGCATTTGAATTAGTGTCATTCCGTCCTTTGACTGCGACATCTTCGAATTTAACGTACGCCGGTTGCAAAGCGTACGATTCGTTCCAGTCATAATTGATGCAGACCCGCAAGCCAGGTGCAGATGCTTCTTTAAGTTTTTTTTTTGCTGACCTTCAGCTAGAAGTCCTTTTGAGCATTGTGCGCTCTTCGAAACACTAGGACGTACGTAGAACATAATCTATAGATACCAAAGTGAATACATCACGTTATTTGTACCAAGAATACTTACGAAGCCTTCGCGTGCCGCTGAATAAAATTTAAAACTGGCGCGCTAATCCAATTTGTTCCTAAGGTTGAACAGACCTTCAGTGATGTGCGGGGCTAGCAAACAACACGAGAGAAGCCCGCTAACCGGTACAAGATATATTAGCATTTTGCGCGGGTCGTTGGGTGCAAGTCTATATGAAAATAACTTCTCAACGATCGTATTCCGAATATTTTGCTGTCTTCTGCAAACGTCATTGATAGACAGCGGAAGACATCCAACTTAATTGAATGTCGAGTTATGACCCGCTCATGTTCTTGTTTCAGAAACCGTCTTTAGTATTTTATCCTACGCCTGATATATTTTTGAGCACTTATATTTATTTAATCGTTTATGACATTATCGGTTACCATATTTACATGCAGTAGCGTCTCCGTCAAATTACTTAATTCCCTGTGCCGCTTTAATATTCTGGTAGCCTTAGGCCTTTCAATGAATCTTTTACGAAGCATCAACCCTTTCGAATACGCATATGACGCAGGATACGATACATACGATAATAACCCGTCTAAAATACAGAACGTACACCTCTTTAAGGATATGCTTGAAGTGCGGGCCTACCGCCTTTGTACATGTACCAGATAGATATGTACCAAAGCTACTGATGGCTCTTTTTATTATATATTTAAGCTATGCTGTAATATTAATAGTAAGACATATGATGTCTCTAAGGCTGATATCAAAAACTAGTTTTTTAGAAGCGGTATCCGAGTGCCAGGTATGTCAACCTGAGGTAGGTAAAGTATAAAAAAATGCTGAATGAGCGCATAACTTGAAGCCCACCAATCGTGTACTAAAATCGAATAATACAGAATACACGAACTTGTGCGCGCAAAATGTTGGGCTCGACCTGAGAACTCAGATCGGCCCATCATTTTCCCCAAAATAGAAGGCTAACAAAAAAGACAGAAGTGTTTCCTAGCAGAGGTAAAAATGCAGCCAATGCGAACGGGAGAAATACACGAGGAAGATGTATGGCTACAAGATCGAGCGCGCCCCTTGCGGCTCCCGTAACCGTGCTTGGAGATTCTCAAGACCCGGAAGCGAGGAAACAAATTAAGACATATGTGCATATTTGTTTGAAAAGTTTGAGAGGACACTCGGAAAAAATGTCTAAGTGCATCTGTGACACTTATGTACACGAAATGTACGAAGATTTCTTAAATATGTAGTGCGATGTTAAGTATTTTTTCAAGGAGTTGTGCGCACCATTATGTTGTTGTGATTAGGAACGAATAATTCATTAAAAAGAACTCAATGTAGTAATTTTCTATGGAAGATGACCCACCTATACTGTTAATCTAATCGTTAATAAATATAGGACCGATTAGATCTGTAAATACTTACTAAACTTTGTTAAATAAACACCATACAACGCAGTGGGGCTATAAAAAATCCAAGCGATGTCCCGTAAGGGCACTGGATCGAAAGTCAACAGTTTGGTGGTAAGCAAGTTTACACAGAAGTTGCCTGCATATTGCGAGGAGTCTCGACGACTGTTTTTAGTGGGATATACATGCCCCTCTGTTGTCTTTAGGGCATGGCAAGCCCCCCAAAGTTTACGTTTGGTATTGCTTTTCTTATTTGAGGCTTGGCGATGAGGTATACCGTTGTCATCAAGTACCTAGATTGCGTTCGATTGCCATGCCAACGGTCCTCGATTCTCTTGATAGCGGGCTGCATTCATCTCCATTTTAGGTGGATACCTCATAGTAACAGATGTTTCTAATGTCCCTTGCCACGTACTAGCATCGGCTTACGGCGAATATATTTCACACAAACAGTGAACTCGATTTTTCTTTCCAGAGCGACGCTGTTTTCTCGTCTGATCCCTATTAGGTTGCCAGTTGTGATTAGACCGTGCCGCGTCTATGGTAACTGTAGGCTATAAGCGGGTTTTATTGTTAACTAAAGTTTCGCGCATCGCACGTAAAATGTACCACAGGGATTTCCAATGCAAAGTCAATATACGGGGGACTCATTTTTTTCTCAGTACTTAGGTTATAATTCTGTAATACGTCATATGTAAAATGCCAGGTTTGGCGTACCGTCGTTAAAATGCGTGACTCCAAAGTTAGTCGATTTAACGTCTGTCAGATTCGTTTTTAGCAGGCTAATGGTTAAGCACAGGAGTGAGGGGATCCGCTGTGTATGGCCTGATGTTGATAAGTTATCCACAGCCTCTTTTTATTCGTATATAAGAAAGCCGTACAATCTTATTAAATTTTCTATCTGTTTTAAAAATAGAATCACTCATTTGTTGAATATACAATCTTGCGCTTATTTCTCAAGGGTGCTGGGTTTGTTGGGATCCTCAGCTCTAAATGCCATATCCTGCTGCTCCGCTTGTAAAAGCCCTCTTCAAGGGCTGCATGGCTGAATGAATTAACCACATTATTATTTTAGCACTCAGATAATTAGTTATAAAGGAATCTGAATGAAGTTTATTTATGTGGGCAAGGTTGCCCAATAAGAATCGACAACTGAAGCTTAAGCCCGATCAGGAAACACGACTGGATGTCACAGATATCTATCTATATACTTGCTCTCGTTGGTAAAAGGCTCGTGGTAGTGCCAGTAAAAAAAGGAGTAATAACTTTGGGGCGGCATGAGGTACAAGACGACAACTTATTCAATCATGAACTCAGTCAGAGTCAAATTAGGTACAGTTGTTGAAATAATGGCTGGTTTTATTTACGGAAGAATGTTTGTAGATAATAATAGAAATTGTTGTATAATAAAATATTGTGATAATAATAAAATGTTGTGATAATAATAGAATAATTGTAGAAATAATTTATATAGTCTATCGGTAAGACTTGAAGAATATGATCATTATTAGTCTGTTGTTTAGAGCACACAAACCCTAAGAGGTGCTTAAACATGACCACTGAAAACTTCCTAGGTGCGAAGTATTCATTATAAGTTATATTGGATAGTCTCAAAGGGGTCTCTTGAAACGTAACTGAAAAGTTAAGACAACTACAAGAGTAATTGACGTTCTAAAAAGTTAATTATCAGCGCGACGGTCCTATTTAATCACGGACACCTAAAGAGCTTATAGTAAGGTGCCTTCGCTAGTAATGATTTGCAACAAGGCTTAATGTATTCCTCAGCAAAAAAAAAATCGCTTAATACAGTGTTATTATGCTGGCTTTACAGTGATAGGTGTTATAGCGTTTTGGCTGAGGCTGAGAGAATGGCAAATGGCTGACGCGTGAGGTAAGTTCCCAGCGTAGGATCAAGAGCCGTTCGAAGTATTAGCCCGATGTTTATCAAACAGTGCGTGAACGCTTCTATCTATACTTTGTGCGATCTACGTTCCCATGATCAATCAGTAACTTACTGAAATCGTAATTCAATTACTTACTTATCGATTTCTAAGTATTTAGCTGATTATATTTCGCAAACCAACGTTTGCTGTGCGGGCACGTTTCGATTGTAAATTGTCTGTTTCGATTGTCTGTTTCTCTAATGCTCCAACTGTGATTTGCTGGAATGGTTCATTTATAACTGATTTTATATAGAAGTAAGTTCCATTTTTCTTATGTCAATTTAGACTGAATCGATGAAACTCAACCGCCAAATGTCATCCATTGTTCACCCAAAAAATTTGTAGAAGACATTTTTTAAATACAGGCCAAAACATATAGGTCAATCAGAAAGGCTGATTATGAAAGCAAAGTCCGACTGTAGCCTGCAAATTGCTTTTAAACCTATTCAGAAAGTATAATCTACACCGAAAAGGGCTCTCGGTAGATCAAAAGTGACGACTGTCGTGTTTGACATAAAGTTTCAGGTGAGAGCTTTTTTATTTGGTGGGATGTGAAGGATACTGTGTACTTCAGGCCCTAACAGCTACGGCAATAACTCTTCAGCACTATCAGATTTTTTAAGTTAAATTAATTTGTAAATCTCTCAAGTCGATTTTAGGATTTTTTCACAAAAAAAAATGTAAGTCCATTTAAATAAATGCGGGCGTAAACTTTCTATTAACGTAAGACTTGGCTGGCTCGACCTATACATACAGTTCAGAACCACTAGTGCTAGTGTGAAAAGCGCAATATTTTTATTATTTATTTTTCATTAAAAATTGTCGACCCTTTTATGTCTTTTTGCTTACCAATAACCGTTATTCTCCTCATCTACCTACCTACCTACATCAATTATAGGTCCACTTGCAGCTTTATTCAACTGCGAGCCTACCTTTCCAAAATTGTGAATCTGGTACGTAGAAATATATATATATATATATATACTTTTTTTTGTACAGATGATTTCTTTCTATTCTTTGGTGGATTTTTCTGGATTACTGCAGTATTTCATCTAATTTCATTCATTAAATATCCGCCTCTTTTTCCTTTCGGTAGGATGTTGCAGTATCGGACCATATCTCCCGTGCCAGGGATATATCGAATGCGGTTTACTCATTACCCTTTACCATAATTCTGTGTAGGCGGGATTAACCCGTTAACCTCAGTTGGCATCGATTCAGGTTTAGTGTTATGACTGACATCGTATAACTAAAGTCAAAATCACCACTGCCAGTTGAACCGCAGTGACGATTCAGGATTATAAGGGGATGTGATTAAATCTCTGCAGTGGTATCTATAAGATCCCGCAAAAAATGAGTATGCACTTCAAAACGAAAGTATATGCGTCGGTCAAAGGATGGAACTGGAAAAAGGCAGATCGCATTTAATCAATCGAACGTGGGTTCTCTCAGGGGGATAGCTCGTTTTTGTTTGTTACAACAAGGGGTAAGCTCGTTTGAGCACGCGCTAAGTCGAAATGGCAGCTAGCTTAAAGCAAGTACACAGCACGAGCTCAGGTTTGCAACAACTATCGTCAAACCCTTAATAACGCAGCTGCCTTAAGGAGTAGTTTATGATGCTGGCATGCTAAGTTCAGCATGACTAACAGCTACCAATTTTTCAAAGACATTCCCGAAAAAATCATGCTTTTCACGCTGAAAATGTTTTTCATACGCAATATAATCGTGGGGGTGTCGACATCCGTAGGGGCCTATAGTTCTTTTCTCAGCATACCCGAACCGTAAACGCAAAAGTGCAGCTAAACAGACTCATTAGAGGGAAACCAATATTAAATGGACTGAGGATTTCTCTACAGGTAAACGATTCATGAAGAGGTTTTAGCCTTGCAAACCAATAAGTATATTGAACTATATAAAACCAATGAATATATTCTATCTTTATAAATTTGCATTCTTACCTGAAAATTGAGTCTCCAAAAAAATTCTAGGTACCTTTGCTACCCTAGAGACAAATGACGGAGAACATGACGGAAGGCCTGTGTCAATATCACATTTTTACTTACTTCTGCTAAACTGAACGCCAAAAATAATTTTTCTTATTCTACACAGCCTGACTCTGCACGTTGCAAGGCACGCTAAACTCGGGCAAGAATCGAAAAGCTAGCTAAATGTATACGTTTCGAATATAGACCCCTCAAAGCCAAGCAAAAAACATCAGGATCGATATAAAAGTAGGCAGTACTTCGAATTCCCGATCTAGCTATCTGATTAAAAAGCCCTCTTCGATCCACTCTATTTAGAGTCGAATTTATTCACTTTTCGCTATTTGTCCAGGCCAAGTTACATTTTCTTTCATTGGCAGCGGTCACGCACTCTTGTTCCGCAGTTGTATTGTACGTCGCGTATGCAAATCGATCAGGTGAACACTATCCATCCCAATTATTAGCATTGACACGCTCCGGTTTTACACGCGACTCTGCCGACGGCTCGTAAGGTTGCTCCCGCAAATGCGCGGATGATAGGCCCTGCAGAGGGCAGCTGGTGCTGCTAGGAAAAGTCGTCCATTAGAACACCCGCACAGTTGATAGACGCCTCCATACGGTTTTCCCGTCCTCGACCCCAACGGGCTACGAAGTTTATCTAGATAAATTGAATCTGCCGAGAGTATAATCTGATGCGAAGCGGCAGAATTCGAAAAGGAAAAAGTAAAGGTAAGTGCAAGATCGGGATCGATACACATTGGGGTGGTAATGCCAGCGTGTAATCGAATCACCCTTTGTCTGTATAAATCCTGAATTCAAATGTGTGATGGGCTGGGCAACGCGTTGTGTTTTTTGGCGTAAACGTAATTTTATCAATTGCGCCCTTATGAGTAGGTCACGACCTGACCTATACGCAAGCAAAGGACACCTCTTATACATTGTCGCGAAGATTAAACCGGCGCCGAAGCGTTGATACCATGTACGTGTCGAAACGACTGAAAGATATCTGTAGCTAGAATGTTTAATCTGCCATTTAAAAACTGGAAAATAATCGTCACCGGGTAATTACGAAGAATTCAAATAGCAATTTGTTTCGCAGTCGCGTGACGGGACTGTGTGCGTGCGCATTTGTTTGTTAGGGGCAAAATTAATTATAGCATAACTCGTTTCAATATCTAATTTTTTTCTAATCAAAAGAAAAACCAAATGACACAGGGGTTTACATTAATTTTTTTTCAAGTGCAATACCGCCTAAAACGTTCGAACAATAGCTCGGATCACTGGTTATATATATATATATATAACACCAGTGTTTGTGGGAACGAAGAGCTGGTCTCACCTGTCCCTCACTAGATGCAATAGTAAGATTTCCATTAGACTCAAGAGTAAGATTCGACTCGGAAGAATCCAGAGTAACAGCTCGTGGGCCCTCTACACGTAATTCGCGAGTGGCGCTTTCCACACGCAGACCGCCGAAGTCACCCCATGCTACCATCGGTGTCTGTACCGATACGCCATCCGCAAACCGAACTCCACTTCGACCTAATCAGAAATACAGTAAGTTAAATTTGAAATAACTATGCCGTTGTCGTGCCATTTATTTTCAT
Source organism: Varroa destructor (assembly GCF_002443255.2). Taxonomy (NCBI): domain Eukaryota; kingdom Metazoa; phylum Arthropoda; class Arachnida; order Mesostigmata; family Varroidae; genus Varroa; species Varroa destructor. The sequence continues at coordinate 13,248,000 of NW_019211460.1, read as the reverse complement.
AGAAGACTTGCCCACTAGATTATGATACCTACGCAATAACTAGGAACGGTATGGCGGCTAGTTTCTCATTAAGTAAAACTCGAAGAGCTATAGTCAAGAAATTATTCTCTTTGAGTCAGAGTAATTACTTTTTATATTCTCTTAGCAAATTACGATGGTAGAACTGATCGAGGCCTTCCATCAACGGATATGATGATATTTGCGCCTACTAATCTGAAGCCACGTAGACCTAAGATAACACGGCTTCAAATCGGAACTGACTCACTCACCAGTAATCTTCAATGTATGCACCGCCGTAGTGACTGCAGGAGCTTGTTGACCTTCACTCGCTTGAAAAATTAAGCGCCCCTTTGCATTATGAATGGAGAAGCTTTCGGCGAAAACCTCCACCCTTTCGGGGGCTGAAAAATCGATTATCAATAAGATCTTAGTTGGTAAATTTACCAAATTTGATTTGGTTTATCTTGTATTTTAATTAATTCGAAAGCAATCTTAGCTCTGGAAAGACTCGTATTGTCGAAAAACCTTGATCCTTGGGCCAAGATTAGCGCTATATCGGTTCCCTGCGTTCTACGAGCTACTTCACAGTGATTCAGTATCGGACAGCCTTTCTCACTGCACATGCTCCCAGCTGGAACATCCTTTTACCAAAGATACTCTATCGTAACACATACTTTAGAGGTCACCGGTCGATGAAGGATGTACTGTTACACCTAATGGTAAAAGCCCAGTGTTAGGGAAAATAATGCTCTATGGGACCCATTAAATAGGATTTCCAGCGTTGGTTTTTTAGGTGTTGATATACGACTGTTACTCAAAACGACGAATGGATTCAATTAGTGGCCTAGACTCAGCAGGAACTAGTAGATGGAGAGCCTTATGCATGCACACAGGTAGGTATGAAGTATGAGGTTCGTCTTATGCCGCTCGATTATGAAGTACAAAATATTGCGTGCGAGACAATTAAATTCTTGGCTGCCGAATTCGATCGAACATTTTTTTCTAGGAGTGAATGTTTTTTCAAACGTCATTGAAACAGGTAGCGTTTGATTTATGGAACATCAGACTCTAGGTTACTAACCTACCAATTGACATGTAACTTGTCGATGTCGCGTTCTTAGTATTGGAAGTCGATGAGAGGGTAATATTCACCAATGACTGGACCAGAATCGGCTCATCCTGAAACATTTTACATAACAGTTACTTCTTTTATTTTCATATTTTAGGATAGTTGATATTTTTATTGTATAGTAAACAGGATCCTTGCTTATAAAAACGTCATGGATGTATAAGGGCGGATTTATACAACAGTGGTTTAGACAAAGTATAGATAGACGAACTAATGCTTCTGAGTGATGGCTAGGCTCCTTGCGATACTGCGTATTTGTTTTCGGCTCAATGCCAGTAAAAGTCAAAAGGTCCTTCTAGCCCAACCAATTACTACGATTCTCTCTTAACTCGATTGACGCTTTCGTAAACCACACACGGCGCCTTCGTTTTATAAGAATACTATATTATATATATATATATATAATTTTTGCCAAACAATGCTAATTATATTATAAAAAACATAACACAGGTATTCATATTGTGTGCTGTACAAACGACAATTGTGTCCTGCATTAATATACCGAACGAAATCAAAAAGTCCTGACAAAATATAGCTATACATAAAATCAATCTTTAATATATATAGATTTTCTCAAATGAAATTTAGTTTTACAGTCGTACGTTCACTTGATTTGAACTGTATAAGACAGGCAGTAATTTTTTGCAGTGGATTTCTGATTTGTTTGATTGGCATATGCATCTTCACCGAAATAGACTCGCGGATTTGTTCGGATAGCTTCCGCCTACTGACTGGAGCAGTGCCGGATAAAAAACAGCGTACCGGTATCGAAAATTATCAGAGACACGTTGTCTACGAAACTCTTGTTTCTAGCTAACTCCATACAAATAGGTAAAAAAGGCTGCAAACTTTCATTATAAGCTGGATCGGTTTTGGCTGGAAGTTGGATGCAGGTTTGAGAGATTGCATTCGTCGTCCTTCTATTTTCCTTGTATTTTTTTAGCCTCAGATGCAAGAACAATCTCGAAATTCAAAAATGCCATCAAAGGGTCACAACAACACTGACTTTGTATGTAGGCGGTGGGTAGGGAATAAAATAGGTGTTATAGACGCTGACATTTAAGGACGTAACTCGTAAACACTCCTAAAAACATCAACCGAAAAAGAGAATTAAGTCACTGAACGTTAGTAGAATTCTGATATCACAGAGGACGCACTTTTTGTCCTATCGTTTTTCACTTAAAACATGATATATAAACACCCGGAGCTAGCATCGTGTGCAGCGTTCACGTGTACACCATAATATCTAACCGGTTTACTTATGTGGTTAAAGGCAGGACCAGGTAGCGAACGTCAAAAGTGTTTATTTACTTCTTTGCTGGGAATTGCGCTTCGAATGATTTAGCAATTGCTGACCGATACATCGGATTTAGTTCGGACGGCGATGTACAGTATCACTTATGTTTTTATTCTTGTTTCTTTCTGAGGCAAGATATACACTTTTTAATTGCGTTCTCAAAACGTAAATAGCATCGTACTTAACGTTATGGCTATACAGAACTAAACGCAATTTACATGCACTTCAGTTAAACGTACGATGCTCAGCTTGCGTCTCTATAGAAGAACAGGTTTAAACTTGGCTACTCCCACCAGTTAGAATGCTTAACATTTGCCAAGCAGATGAACGCAAGCCAAACTCTTCGACAAACTCTGGGCCGGACAATTTTATTCGACGACCTTTTTTTCGTACGAGTCTCCTGAACACCATCGATAGACACTCCCTGAGAACCTCACTACTAGGTGAGGCTTCGCATGATAAAGTATAGGTTATAAAATCGTGTTCCGTGTCCTACAATGGGAGGAAATTTTAAAGAAAGAAAGTCATAAGTATCATTATTAGTTCTGTCTATATATACATATATATAGACACATACGTTCTTCAAGTACCCAAGCTACATTGACGCTACGTATTGGCCACGTTATTTTTACTTACTATTCGCGAGTGAATGTTCTTGACGGCGATATTGTCTAGGAAGTTTACCACGCTGTCTGCTCTTAGCGAGTTTGCCTTAATGGCAATAGAAGCTAGGCCTGCTGTAAACGAGAAGTTTATTGCTTTCGATATCCACAAGGTGAGCAGAAGATTAAAAGCGGCCAGCCATGATAGTGTGATAAGAAGCATAAAAAGGTATTTTTTCCGCCAGCCCCGAATATCAATAACGAGACCATCGAACATTGAAGATGCAGACGACATAATTAGCGGGTACGAATACTGAAAAAGGGCAAATAATACAGTTTTATTTGTTTGAGTGTCTGTTGGCAGAAGATCCAAGTGATCCATATCTATGAATTACACAAACAAGCTACGGGATATCCAATCGATAATGAAACGATCGATAAGTTGCTTTTCCAGAGCAAATGAAGAACCTGTAGTCGCCTGTATCTAATAGTAATACACGTCACAATACACTCTATCTATGAACGTAAGCTTGACGGTGTTCAAGCCGCAAGTTAAACTTAGCCAAATCATAGCAGATTAATGACAATGATAGAAAAAATAATTTTTTTTAAGTAGGCTTTGACAATTGAACTTATAAATTAGTGCCGATAATCGGATGCTCTTACTGTCAGGGTTGCGGTTTGGTACGCTATGCTGATAAAGCAAATACCAACATGAAAGTGTGGGCGCGACCAATGACGGTTTTTTAGGTTAAACTCTCATTTGTTCTTAGAGTCATTTTGAGGGACCTGTGGTTGGAATGCTTGTACATATGTTCTTTATTTCATAAAGCGTATCGGAATATAGAAACCCACCGCACCCGACCCATGTCGAGACACTCAGTGACGTTGTTGCAAGTAAAAGTCCACAAATAGATGGTAGCATGTGCATCTGCTACAAAGTATAGTACTGCAAAGTACATAATTGTTCGATATCATAAAACAGAAGTTGGTCATGTTATGATTACCTTTTATATGTATGGAAATCCTTATCCGAATGTACCAAGTACGTATGTGCAAATCTTACTTAGCTGGAAAAACATTAGCTGATGCGCTAGTGTGGAAGATCTAGACTTGAATAGAAGTGTCGTATGTAGGGTGCTTACTTTGTATATCGTTATGATGTTGTAATGTGCTTGAAAAGAACTGAAACAACAAAGAATTGGGGCCTGGGCACAGAAGCAGGGATGAACAACGTCGCATTTCAACAGGCAAAAGTCATGTTCCAGTTGAGCAGTCATGAATGGACGGGAAAACATCGGGAATGTACTGGCTGACCGCACTTACAATGGCCAGCTTACCCGGAACAGACCGGATACTTAAACGATGCTATCTGTGCTCACTTTTTTGCCTATCGGCAAATAATTAACAGAACACTGCACATCTCACCAATGTATTCAGTCGTTTCTATCAATTATCAAAAGATGAGGAACGCATGCCCTCGATTTAAAACGTTAGCTATTTTCGCTGATACTTTTCTAATGCTCACCGCAGTCTGATGCATCGTATGGCTCATTGTCCCATTTCCGTGTTGGACTAAAGCGATATTCTTTTTAGCAATCCCTGTGACGGGCAATACTCCACATGGACTACAACTATCGCCGATGCTTTCGCCATTGAACGCCTGCAGAGCAGGCTCGTCATCATCCGACGCCATCATAAAATCACCCTTCACCAACAAGCAATTACCACGCGCGTAACTGTTTGCACTTCACGAATTTCCTCTGTCGAAATCACATAATGGTAACAACATCTTGATCGTTCAAATCACCCCAGCCGGCACATATGGACGACATGCTCCACTTGCAGAATTTCATTAATTACATAGCACCTCAGCCATTTGTGCTGGAATGCTTTTTACAATCAGGCTGTAACCACTACATTTGGTTTACACGAGCACTGTATAATGCACAAATACTATGTAGCAGCAAACGGTTGTTCGCTGGTTCTGCTTGATGCACAAATTGCTTAGTGCAACCCTTAATGCCCTACTGAACTGTCCGCTATCCCGGTCAGGGCCTGTCTGACAGGAGTTCTTTCTGAGCCACGTGTTGCGAGGGGCGGTCTGTAGGAGAGGGAACGGTGAGCTCCGCCCAGGGGCCTCAAGGTACGAGTGCTAGGGCCCCACAGTGGGAACTTGCAAGCCGGTGGCGATGTAGTAGTGAGGACCTTAACGCAGGAGAGAGACGTAATCCTAACCTTTGGAGCTCTCGAAGAGATCTTTGCGCCACTGAGTCGGTCAATCCGTCTTTGCAGAATCTGCAAAAGTTGCCAGTTTTTAGTGTATTTCTAAATTTTGACTCGACTGTTTTTTTTTTATCTTGACAACCTAAATCAGCCCACTTTTCTACCCTTTTCAGCCCACGTATAAATTACCCGTATGGTAATAATGATGATAAGTACTAAAGCCAGTGGTTTCATCGTGCAATCTTTGATGAACTGATTTTTCTCGATCGCGCGAGATTTCCATCATAGGATAGACCGACGAGCCAAATTGATTGAGTACAATAAATTTGATTATTCACGCATATTGAACCCCCTGTATTGCACGAACTATATAATAGACCACTGCACATCTACCTAAATATGATTAGAACACAAGGAAAGCTTAAAGTACCTTTTGGGTTTACGATGGCTAACTTTACATACGTTCCTGATCATTTCCTGTTCGAATCCACCAATCGGCCACTTTCCAAAGGGTGACATCATGTACCTACTAACGCAATATTTCATTCTATGTAAATAGTTATTTATGGAATCAGTTAATGCATCCGGCTAGCTGTGTAGACATTATTGTTTCTTTTTTTGTTTGTAAACATTGTGTAAAGTCAAGCGATCTCGGTATGAACAGACTTTCCGCTTTCGACATTTCTGCTCAATTATTTTGTCAGGTAATCGAACAACCTCTAGCAGGCCGTCAAATACTAGGCCACAGTATTGCTAATGCTGATAATGGCACTAACAGTAGTAAGACAAGATTAGGACACAAGATCAGCGCAAGGCTCCGATGCTGTAACTACCGCATTGAATGTATTGGCCTGCCTGGTCGATGGACCGACCGAGTAGCAGATGCAGGCGAGCCTGGTTCGAGCGCCTCCATCAGCCGAAGCATTGCACCGCAAACGGTGCGGACCTGAGAATAAGGGAAAAACCTATATCTTAATAGGACTTTACGAGGTGCAGTATATACAAGATGTTTCGATTATTACGGATTGTATGGAAGATCTTTGGTGCAATGCTTTGCTTGCACTTCAGATGCTGAATTGAGTAAAGGATTTTCAAATAATAAATATAAAATTTCAAACTATTAAAGGACGTCGAGGCCTAATCAGAGCCCTAAAGGGCCAATAGAATTCTGTAAGAGTTTGCTATCCTAGCGTTCATGGACAGGTCGATATGTATTGAACTAAGATAAAAATGGCGTTTTCAATGTTGAACTCCTATAGCGAGCGAAGTATTGTTTAACATCTGTGCGTAATTCTCATGTGGTGGAAACCAGGTCACTCATTATACGTTCGAAAGAATGATAAACAATGCTGATCGGAGTCTTCTCGTGCAAATCCTAGGGTGGGACGTGTGTCCCTCCTACAAATAAGCTCATGAGACTGAGATTAGTAAATAGAGTAATTTGCATCGAAATTAGAGCTTGAGTTACGAGGCAAAGTTAAAAATCTGCCGTTTTAAGCGAAACGGAGTCTTGATCATCGTACATCTTCAAGCTTCACGGTGTCCCACTTCTTACTCATTGTTGGTAAACAGTAGTGAATGATGAAACGGTAGGGCAAAACTAGATAAATGAACCATTTTTTTTTTTGTTGAAATGTACTAATATATTCAGCAACTTTTACGCTGTTGTAATTAAGCAATTAAATATGTACATAGTTTCGGATACTCTGTATAAACAATTTAGCCCGAGTGCTAAACTCGATATATATTTATCATAACTACCTGATGAAAAAAAATGTAGAGATCGAATAGAATGCCCGTAGGAACTAATGATACTTGACTGAAACACAATTGTATTACAATGGACCGATGAACTAATCAAGCAGAACAGCATTTGAAAAACGCCGGTTCCCTGCTTACGATACCGCTGATCATATATATATATATGTATAACACGTATAACAAGGGGCTAGCTATTTATATAATGGCTGATTAAATTAGACCATAAATTCAGTTTTACGAGTGAAATGTCGAATTTAAATAACACCAAACTTAACAAAAACTCCTGAGTGCAAGCTCTACCGTTACGTTCTATTAGTTATGCTTCCTTAGAAGAAAATATATTGTTGTCTGATAAATAAAAAAAAAAAAAACAAAGAAAAAAAAGTACCTTTGCGTAAAGATCTGACTGCAGATATGCTATTAGCAGGATAACTGTCGCATCTTTTTTACTTGTGAGAAACAAACGTAATCAGGCCTTTTTGCACAACAAACGTTAGGCAAACATATGCTTGTGATCTGAGAGCACTTCTAGATGGAAAGAGGCCTTTTTCTTGCTATATCTTAGGCTTAGAGCAGTATGGACCTCTCAGTATCTAGTTACATCTGAGTGCCACACTTATAGCCTGCGTCAATAAGCCCACCATTAGTTTCACGGATTGTAATATCCGCATTAAGATAATTCTACTCGCGCCCCACGAAAGCTATGTTCATTGGTTAAAAATGTCTAGAAAAGTACTGTCGTTCCATTAAAGGGCACTCGACAGTTCCTATGATGGGCATGATTTACTTATTCTTTCAAAGACCCCTTGCTGTATGGTGCATTATTTTTACATTGCCTGGTTTTGATAAAGTCCAAGATGTCAAGTTTCTGCCAAAACATGAACTCTTACGTTAATTGATCGGACGCTATTAAGCCTAGTTAGTGATTAATTTTTACCGTCACCGCCAATATATACGAGAGTTAATTTCTGTAATATGATTAATTGCCCATTAGTATATTATCGATTAAGGGTGCTTTTTATCCTGTTTGCACAAAATTAAATTTTCGGGGTGGTGTCGAAGGACGCAGGAACCGTGCATTACTGCTTTTACTTATTGGGCCGTAGCTGAATGGATAGCAGGATGTCAGCGAAAAAAATTTTAGATGCGCATGTTGATTGCATGAAATGAGGGGAAAAACGGTAGAGCTAGTCGAGAAGGAGATAGTAAGGATATTTCTGTTATCGACGTCAATGGATCGAACATGCTGTCATCGAGGATCCTTCGTTGACATTGTTTCTTCGTGCTTTGCCAATGCGTTCTTCGGATTCGAAGCAAGGAGCAACTGATAGTGAGTGGCCGACGTCCTATCGAGGCGATAAGTCGAGGATAGAAAAGCGAACAAAAGTAATTTTCCAATTCACTTGATCTGGCGATGGCCGTCCACGCACGATGTCGTGCATTGTAACATCGCGAATTGTCTGCTGTAACTGTGAACCTTCTTTTATGGGCAGGGAGTGCATGTGTTTTTTTCCCGTCTAGTTTGTACAGAGCGTGGCGACATTCGGTGAAGATCGCAATGCAAAGAAGTCCAGGACATTATCTTGTACACGATGCAGATACCTAAACTACGCGTTGGCCTATATTTAAAGCCTGCAAATAAAACCTTTGGTTATTTCTAAGCGAGCTTAATTTACGCCAATGACGTATGTGGCAAATCAGACTTTGTTTGAGTACCGAGCATCAGAAATGCGTTCAGAGACACGCAACCACAGAAACGGTTGCGTAATCATCCGGCTAAACGCTGGCCTTCTTAGTCCCAACTCGTAACTGGTATTTATGTTCGTTCGATAAGTTAAACCCTTCATTCGCCCGACTTCCTCTATCTAACGGTCCTTTCATCAAATAACGAACATTGTGAAGCTCGATATCTAAAAGCTCGTGCGTTCAGCTTAATTCATCGCTATCGCTGCGGCATTAAATCATCTAATATCTGTGTTATAGTCGCCCATTGCATCAACAACCAGAAACAAGGGGCCTTCAAGGCCTTGTATAGCCAGCCTTTTATGCGAGAGCAGGACAACTCATGTCTACGGCGCTTTGACAATACAACCTAACTGTCGACCTGATTATGCTGCAACACCAAATGAACTTGCGCGTATAATCCTTCCTCCTTTTTTTTTTGTCCCGCTTTCAGTTTCTTTCAAATTTTATCACTGAAGCTATAATATTTAATTCTGTAGCATATTAAAGATACGAACTCTATGAATAATAAGAGAAACGAACATTTCTACAAAATATCAACGTGGAAAAGACGGAACATTTATTAAATCACTTCTTTTTTTTTTAAATCACATCTCAAAAGCAAGTTACTTGAACTTCTGTCCTGTAGGCTAAACATGCTAAAAGATGAGCTTAAACATGTTAGATGCTCGATGCATTATAAGCCGGAAGTTTTGAGTGAGTCCACAACACTCGACCGCGATGGCAAACCAACTTGAATTAGCATGTCACACTGAAGTCGATATACAATGGTATTTGTAGCTAATAAAAGAACTAATCAATTAGGGTTTTTTGACTACGTACCCGAGCGAAGCTTGATTCCTCCAATGAGAATAACAAATCATGAACAGAACCGTAGCGAAGCGTTTTCAACCGAAGTGCAACTCCAGAGTATTTATAGCTATTCTGGCTGTCAAATTTCCCAACGATTAAGAGGTTTCCTTGGATTAGGTCAGACATTATCATGGTTAGGGAAGAAGTTTTCGCTTCGATGACGCGGCTGCAGCGCGCGCGCTGGCGCCTCGGTGTTGAAGGATCATTAATTTCTCCACAACGCGTACACGCCGATGAAGAGGGGTCGCCCCAAGAAACTGGGGGTGGCTTCAACCATCGTCCTGGTTACAGCTTCGGTCGACTTCCATGCTTATGCAAGCCTATCGGATCTTTCCTCTATGATTCAACGTGAGAAGATAACGCGTTTTATTGGCTTTACGGGCGGTCGCTAACATGAGAGCGTCGCGATAGAGGGGAAGTAGCTATATAAACTATGGGAAAACACAGATCAGAGGGAAGGGTTAATATCGCAAGCCCGCAGTATATGCTGCTTTTGAAACTATCACTATATTTATGTGGTCAAATTCTCCTTTATGTTCTTTCAAAAGGTATCACAGCCCCCCTAACTGAGAGTAACCTTTCCTGTTTAGAATAGGACATTTTGGCCCATGCGAACCGCTGCATCAAAAGCGTTAGAAATAAAATATCCGTGCATATTATCCTTGACAACTATCATAGCTATTATTGGTGTTTTTGTAACGTGGTAAAAAAAACATGGGTTTCAGCATCCACTATACAGCTAAACATAGCCTTTGTGATGACATTGATTTTGACCTGGTAATTTCAGCCTCATTACTATGTAGAACCCATCACCAAATTAGAGACCGAGTTGTGCAAAAAACCATTACTAGATATTTTCGACTATTCCTGTCAAAATTGTTTGATGTCACGATCTGACAAAAGGAGATTTATCCTAGGAGGAGAGACAAACAGAAACCTGTGCAGGTAACTGCTGTCTGGCCTTCGGCGACTCGAACCGATTCAGCAGCAGCCTTATTCCCCGGGGAAATCCCTGCGCAAAAAAAAACAAGAGGGAAAAGAGAGTGCGTAAGTGAGAAGGATAACGGTTGAGAGAGATGTAAAGGCAGGGAGACGGGAAAGGGGGTGTTGGACAAAAAAACTTTGTTTTCGACGGGGGATCCACCATTATCGACGAAACGAAGAAATACGACGACGCATAGAAACAAGATTAATGAAGATAGAGAAAACATCAGGAAGCAGGAGTGCAGCAGGATACAACCAGCTAGGTCGCCTTTGAAGATCTGCGACTCTTACCGTCTGGTGACGTTGACAAGAATGGCTTCATAGAAGGATACGGAAATCCAATCGGATGACGACAACTTCTTGTTGTCAAATACATGAAACGACCTGCCGATGTCAGTGTCGTTGTTTTTGCGTCTGTTATCTTGAGACCTTTAGATCTGAGGGAGCAGAAAGATGGGGCCTCGTTTCGGCTTTTCATTCAAAGCTTGCCCTCCTAGGAAGGAAAATGTGCATTTATACGAGCAAAATTATCCACCTTATTCCACTGGATATGGAAGAGCTTCAATAATAGAACCTACATTATGTACATGTTGCGCATTTATCTCGCACTAAGGTGACCATTGCTAGCCAAATTCAGCATTTGAGTTATATTTAGGTTCTTTCTTAAATAGGTATGAAATTAGCTTATTAACCCATTATCACATTCTCTAACAACTACTGATAAAACATTTTTGAATCGTTACTACTACACTGATATCTTGTTGTTCTTCTAGGCTCTAATATTTCATATTTATATAAATAAATAAATATTGAACCTGATTGGTCGATATTTGTATTAATAACAGCAAAGCCCATACATTTCAATATCACCGAGGTATATATGGCACTGAGTAGGCGTTCAAATACGTGGCTTTGGCATTGCATCCAGAAGCCTAGACGTGACGCTTTGGATTTATGGTGATCGCTTCTGATTACGCTCGGGTATGTATTTAAATTAAAAATAATAAGAAAAGTAGTTGATAATGATAAAGATCCAATAAAAATTCTGCTAGAAACAATTTTCCTTAGAAACGATTTCGCCATTTTTATGTATTTACTAAAAAAAAAAAAAAAAAAAAAACACTTGAGAAGAGTCTTTAAAACGAGTGCTTTTTACTATTGCGTACTAAACGTACTAGACTGGTTGGCAAATCTATAATCAGCATAATTTCTTTATAATACACAAAGTTTTCTTTTTTCTATGTGTAATTAACATAATCGTTGTTTAAGTGTTAGAATTTACAAGGCCTCGTAATTTTTCATTACATGCCTTTAGGTCGGGCCCCCGTCATCTTCTGCTGTTCGAAATGCTTCAGCGATGTGTGAAATGTTTTACATCTATTTATAGAGAAATAACTTAGGCACACATACGGTTTTTACATGACAAGTTTTGTAGACGTTTATGTACCGTTTGAATGGTTCACATTCACAGGAAATCTTGATACTGGAGTAAACTGTAGCCACTGGTTTTGCTCGAGTGGTTAAGGAACTGCTGAAAAGATTACCACTATAAGATATGAACACAAACTACTCCCTAAGGGCTCATCGTTAGTGCATTCTTAGCACTTTGCAGAGTCTAAGCACTATTGAACGAAAAGCAAACGCCATTCGAGTGCAAACTTGGAATAAGGAAAAAAATGGGTTGATAGTCAGTAATGCAGAAATACTCGGACCTACCTTGAACTTAGGTTTCAGGGACTTTCGCTGAAATTCCTTTTTGAAGAAAAGGTTCTTTCTACGTGTCCTCTAGAAAAAGTTAACTGTCGCATACAATAATGGTTCTGCTAATGCGGAAAAATATCTCCGTCGACAACCATCCCTTTTCTTAGAAATGCCGCTAGCGTTTGAACGGGTGACGAATGCTGCCTGCAGCCCGATAGTGCCAAACTAGCGGGACTGGATAAATCTGAAGAAACTGTTTAACTGTATCATCCTTTCTATTTAAATGTTTAGTTCGATTCATTTGTATTCGCATCAACGACATTCACCTTCTAGCATCGTATCGGCCAATTTAGAGAACGCAGTCAATATTATTTCTAGCCTCGACTCAACTGTATTTAGGCGGATGAGGTTAAAAGTACAAAAGAGCTGAAGGCCATACAGTACGTGCGGCAGCGTGTCTCACTGAAAGTTCAAAAAGGCCAGTTTTATGTTGCACGTATGCCGTAACTGATTTGTAACTTGTAACAGCTTTCCGTGCATTTTGTTTGTTATCTGTCCCTAAGCGTACATTCGAACTATGGCGCGCTGTGAACACGCCTGTTTAGAATAACACTACAAGCAGCACTCGTTTAGAATAGGCATCGACGTAGTAAATTGATTAGAATAGAAGAGTTTCTCCTAAGTGACAATTGCGCAGACCTGTTAGCTCAATATCAAAAGTAGATCCCCATAGAACGATCTTGCTGACCGCCATAGCAGACGAACCTCCCGCTGTGCCTGATGCTGTTCGTGTCTCCACTAAGAATGCAACGGAAAAAAATATTTGTGAAGACGTGACAATTGGGAAAAGCCGCTTAACATAATCGCCTTACGCCCCCGTCTTATTATGCAGCCACTTTTCCTACAGCCCTAATAATATCGTCAACGCTTCTCCACGAGGAGTCACTTGTCGGGGTTTGTGGTTAGTTGAGACCCTTTGCTGCCATATGTGTTATTCCGTAAGCAAAGTTCGCGTCGGCAATTGAATTGTGCGGCAACGACAAACCGAGGACACCCTCCAATAAGCCAATCAGTGCGCAGACGATATACGAAGGGAACCATGCTGAATCGAAACAGGCAAAAACAAAGTCTGAGAAAAAAAAAAGTGGAAGGAGATAGAACGACTCGAATCAGTCTTACTTAGCAAAATGGTGAATATAACCAGAAATAAAAGATCCAAAGTGAAGCGTTTTAATACGGTATTTTTACTAAACTGAACTACAATTGTCCCGTTATTGTTGCCATAGTAGAAGCTTTCTACGATTTTTTAATTGCCGTCTGTATGACAAGCGTTACTAGATGCCTGCGGCATCCTGTACCGAAGTATACATTCACAAAACAATAATCCACTAGAAGATAGGGTTGAGTAATATATTATTAATGGCTGTGCAATAAATTTACGAGCTGATTTTTGATTCACAGCCAATGCAAGCAATATACGAACGGGATCAAATCTTATCTATGCAACCTATGCTTCTTCGTTTACGTGATAATATATATTCTGTGATGTACAAATAGCAGACAGACGAACCATAGAGACTTTCGCATATGCCCTTTACAACCGTGCCTCTCGAGCGTATCAATGCTTGGGATTTTGTGCTCCCCAAGTTGAAATTTTCCGAAGACACTTACGTGCTACGCTACTAGAAACACTCGGTGAGAAACGCCGTCATTTGCGGTGCCTAAATTTAAACACCTCCACTGTTCGGATGGACTCCTTTCTGTAAAAGTGGTTGTTGTTATACCTTCGGCCCCTTCGAAGGGCTCCTGTTAAGGCCAAAGTCCCGCTTTCTCTAGAAGCCTCGTTGGCAGTGACAGCTTCGCAGTCCAAGTGTACCTATATAGTATAAAACAAGAAAATGCAACAGTTTTGTTTGTCTAAGATACTAAGTTGAGAGTTTGTGAACTTGGGGGTCTGTACACGAGTGCGGTTTGCTTGGATACTTGGTGAGGACCTATGTGCACGGACCGTTTGATGGGTTACAATGTAAAAGGCTTCGTTTGGGTATTTCCTGCGCGCAAAAGATATGCGGCCCTGGGCCCAAAACGCCTCACGGCGACATGAACACTTTTAGGAAAAGGTAAATACATAAGATGATCCATATCGTGAACGTTCATTAAATATCAGCTATTAATTCTGTCTGCAGCGGCGTGTGTGTGCAGGTCCTTTGCAAAATATCTATGAATTGAATAGAAGTTCACAAACAAATAGAACAGCTTTTACACGATCCTCTCGGTAAAGACGTCTCATATCCGTTGTTCGCTTATTGATACACAACGCCCCTGAACCAAGCAAATCTAACATCGTCACGAGTTTCGCAAGGCTGTATCCTGTATGTTGGGCCCCACCGTATAACTCCGCTGTATAATAGCGAGTAAAAAACGGTGCCTCAATTCTTGTATCCAGGACCTTCCGGCGATGGTGGTCCTGGTCGTTGTGATAGTGTAACCAACGCGGTAGTCAGTGAGCTGTCGTTTCCAATGTAACCGTCACAGCGATCCATTGTGGGGGCTGCGAAACGGGAGCCGATGGTAGGCCGCTGAGTTCCTATGTCCGTTTCTCTCTTTTCCCAGCGCCTACTCCTAGCGTATGGAGTTGTAGCGGCACAGTGCCCTGCCGCCGGACAGGACGAAGAGGCGATAGAGAACGGAGAGAGGGCGATCCAGAACCCGCTCTAGCCACCCCACATGTCTATGGAAACTCAATTTAGTCTCGCCTCGTTCGGACCTCGGGGCTGCTGTAGAGCAAGTCGCCAACTTGCTGCAGTTGGTCTGCGTGGTAGCTGGTGGCCAGTCTAGGACCGATGTGGCGACAACAGGCGAACAGCGGACGACAGTCTGAAGACCCCCAAGCAGGGGCTACAAACGGGGGGTTGTAGGTAACTGCGGGAACGATGGTCAAAGGAAAGAAAGCGAGAACATGTGAGAACGAGTGAGCCGGGCGGTGAGGTAGGGAAGGCCTGCCTACCTGGGTTCGTTCCTTCTACCCTAACTGCTCAATGGTCATCTACAGAATTGGGTAGACGCGAAGGCCCGCTCACCATACCAGGAAATGCGTTGATTCCACTCCTCAAGAGCCATGGTTTATTTGAGCCGTAAACAGTTGTAGCCAAAGCATGTTAAATGCATAGATAGTTTTATTGCAGCGTTCGAGGGATCTTATAGTGCCATTCGATGTTAGTTTTACTTTTTCGTTTTTAATGATAATATTGTGACTCTGCTTGTTCTTCGAATGAAACCATTCCGCGATCGTTGCTGAGAAGACATTTGATGGTTGTATTGGGGAGCCGACGGTGACTCTACGCAATGAGCGTGCCAGCTCCGTGGGCAGAAAATTCTCTGCCACATAAAGTGCGACTGTAGCTTCCCTTTGGGTATTTTCAGGACCCAAATGATGTGGAGATGTTATACCTATTACGTACGTAAATGTCGGCTTATGGAAGCTTTGTGACGCTAACATATGCCGAAATATAGGTATGATAGAATATGGTTAGTAATCGTCAATTGTTGCTGCGCGTGGTTTACCCAGACCATGCCGTATCGTCAGGCTGTTCCCACTGAGGACACACATGTAAGCCATACATTCCTAGAATATTGTGAAACACATGTTATGTTGGACCCGGCTAAGGTTAATATCCCCATCTTCATTTCTACATCTGGGGGTTGCGGAGATACCTGTACTGTGAAAGTGAATCGTCGTAGAATCGGCGTTCAGAAATCGATTTCAGGTGACCATGCGTGCAGAGACGCAGAAAAGAAAGGTAGTAAACATCAAACACTTCTAACGATGCAAGTAGGAAAAGAATCGTATGAAATTATAAATAGAAGTCAGAATGACATACGTATTGTGAACGTAAGGTTTATCAGGCTGCACACGTCGAAGCTCTGTATAACATTTTAACATCCAAACGCATAACAATGTACACATATATGTATACAATACAAACAGTATACAACCATAGACCAAAAAATCGCTACGCTTGATAGTGAAAGCCACCTTTTTACTTATAATATAATAAAGATAATAATTTTTACTTTAAAGCAAAAATATCAGAACAGTTATTCCTCAGTGAGTAGCCTATGAACTGAAAAATATTATTGCTTGAGTATAATTTATCAGAATAGGTTAATTGTACTTCGTGCTGAGGGCCAACCAGCCGTCCGTCTGATGGAATTATACCTAACGGCAATACGAGACGTAAAATTTTAAACATAGAGGTTAATTATACCTACATACAACCGTTTTATAAAGCTGTGTAACTCTCAGTGGTTGTTTTACATAAGACCTATTAGATGGAACTCAAAAGAACGAGTAGAATGAAAAGGCTAAACGAAGATTGATAGAGCCGAAAGTGCCAATGAGCCACTGTTAACCACCATAATATGGATACGAACCAATGATAAATGATCGACCACATTTTTGACAGCCTTCAGCCCACGCTGGGTCAACAAACAAGACGACCTGAATAGGACATACACAACCTGTACTGACATTGCCAGGCGACGGAGGAAGCTTTCCGGGTCATTTACTTATAGTCTTTGAGTGATACATGGTACAACTACAACAGTTAATGTAACGGCACGATACGAACCCGAACACATAAGGGCTGGTGGCTCAGTCTTATACCAATAAGGAAGTGCGCGTGAGAACATTGCAGGTATTCTGTAGGCATCTTGTAATAAGTAACAATGGATGTCATTATGCTTGTGATTCTCAGGCCCGATGTATTTGATCATCGCCATGTAGCATGAAATCCTACGGATGAAATTTTTTCGCTGAGAAAACATGGATAATCTTACGACAAACGAAGCTGGCGCGTCTGCCACACTGATTATTTTTGCAGAATTTACCGTAGTAACCGACTGAAAAAGCGAGGCTCGATCTATTACGAGGCGACGTGTGGAACCTGCGTACGCAGGCACGAGTGTCCGAACAGCAATTAATGTAAAAGGCTCATTGTCGAATGACTATCGTGCTTGTCGTGCAGTAGGGAACTAGTCAAGTTCTCGCAACTTAGTCGTAAAGTATAATGCCAGTTACTTGGTTTGTCAGCTTTGCGCATTCTATTCGTATCGTCTGACAGCAAATGCTCGCCTCGGAAAGGTAAACACCACAGCGAAAAGTAAACGCGGAAGCCGTGGGAATCTACCCATCTGCAAACATCCTAGATCACGACACAGGTAGACTATTTTAACTAAATGGTTTATCTGCGTAAGTTCCAACAAGAACATTCTTTATAGGGGCAATTAAAAGTATATTTGACACAGCAAAGCCGATTCCAGATAAATATCTAACTTAATTTAGTTATGCGTATCGTAACCTGACATTGGTAGTAAAAATAACAATGAGACAGTGACCCTTGACTAATACGAATAGAGTTTCCATTGACTGTGAATTTTTGTAAAAATGTACGCTGTTTATCATACATTAATTCTCATTGATCATTTTGCACGACTTTCAACATTAAGCTATTGCATTATGAATGTCGTTCTAAGAACTAAATGCGACACGACATATATGGCCGACGTCTTTGTCTCGAAATTGAACAAATTTCCAAACATCCTCAGTACGTACGCAAAACCTGTATGTATTGTACGACCTGGTTTTCGTTTGTCCTTATTTTGGAGCTACATGTACGGTGAGCTCTTCTCGTTTTTCGACAGTCATAGATCAAGCCAGTGCACAATCAAGTCTATTGTAATTCCAGCGCAATCAAGTCTCCGTTGGCCTCAGCTGCTGCCTTTGGCCACGGAAGTGACGTCTCCTACGTCTTGGTCGTGCGTCGACTTCGCTAGAGGCCCCAGATTCGACAGCTTTAAAGGCAAATGCAGAAGCAGCTGCTGCAGTAACAGCAGCAGTGGATGTCCTAGTGGAACCTGCTGGGAACGAGCGGAACAAAATGGGACGCGAACCCTAACGAGGCATCCGTGGATGGAATGCAGCGTCTACTCATATAGCTACCTCCGTAGTTCCCCTTCCCTTTCACAGGCCAAAGAAAAGAAGGCAAGCACCGGCAAAATGGAGAATAGCGGAAAGGCTGAAGAGCTGCAGAATGAGTAAACCAGGAAATGTAACCGCTTCTCATATGCACGAATGTAATGTTTGGCGGTGGATTTCGCAATATTCGTGACGATTTTATTTCTATTCATAACATGAAACAGCTTCACTTCTAAATTGTTTTAATAGGTTGCTCCGGGGATCATATAAAAGCTGTTCAAATTTTGCTTGGCTATGCGTCATCTTCAACTGTAAGGCCGCTTCCCCAAACTTCCAAGGCTATACTTCGGTCTTAGCAGGACCGGGAACTGTCCTGCCCTAAGCTAGCCGGATCCAACGTCGTATATTATAAGGTTGCTAGAAAAAAACTTCAGTTAGATGACTCGTTTCTCACGTACCTAATAATCGTCTAACATAGCCATACCGGTTTATATTAAAGTCATTATTGCAACATGAGCAATACAGTGCCCGCTTCATTATACTTTATTTATTAACTCGATTATTTTCAGTAAGACGACTATTACTTGGACCTGTGCCATTAAATTTCGATCGTATATGTATATATACACATATAAAACCTGTATGAATATCGGTCCGCAAGTATTTCTATTTCGGTTCGCTCAAAGCACTAGTTTGAGCTGCCACCAAGCGCTTGCCCCATGTCCAGTAAGACGTCTGAGATCTCTCGCTAACGAGCTGTGTAAATTAGGACGTATTTTCGGTTTCCGTATGTGTTTCCAATGGCCTATGACGAATGCGAAAAGCATGCTATATTGTAACCCGGAAGCGGTGCGATCCTACCTGTTCGACATGTTACGTGTAAATATTTCACCTTTGTACAGGTACATTTACCTAAGCGGAGAATGATGCGTCTGCAAACTGCATTTGTAGGTTCATATTTAAAGCCAAGCCAGAGGGCAGACGCTGAACGGCATTTTGCTTTACCGAAAAGCTTCTCGGTTGGTCTGCAGGGGCTTATTCAGTGGCATCGACTTCTGCAGAAACATGACTCCATTTGGGAAATTCTATGCCTCTCGTTTCAGGTTTCATTTGCCTAAAGTTTAACAATTTGAATGTCGTTATCAGACTTCTCCCAAAGTAGCTCGACTCCAATCGTTTATCAAGCTCTGCCAGTTTGGAACGAGCTGTCGCTAGCCGAGTCGACTGCTTCCGTAGACCATACGAATATTTGTCAACTGATCAACTACTACTCAGGATAATGCTCGGATAAGGTATTATATTAATGTAATTATTCTTCTTTTCATCATATGCCTCGATAACATTCCTGGCTCGACGTGTGAAAAAGCTTTGTTATCAGTGATTTGGAACAGGATCGGTTAGTTCAGTACATGTTTACAGGCTAAATTTCATCTAGCTCGACAGGTTTTTGGAGTTGCGTTTCGGGTTTACAGGGGAAACGAGCTCGAGGTGCCTTACTGAGCTTGTCCCTTCCTCTTTCGTCTGGGATAATTTCAGGCTTTGGGGTCTTTTCCGACGCAAGTCGGAGAGTAGAAGTCGTGAGGTACACACACTCGACCTCGCTGTCACGCAACTTCCATATGAATAGCCCCAACATCGTATCATTCGGACTAGAGAGATCATTTTTTTCCATAGAAGATCTTCCAAAACATGCTTGTTTCATGCGGCTAGTTAGAACGACTTGTAGGTATTTCATTTATAATGCCAGTTTCAGTACCGTCTCAAAGATCGTGGACCTATCTGGCGGTCCTTTTACAGACCCTCTAGGGAAGGGTGGCTACGTCAGCAGCTTTTGTAATTGCTACTCTTTCCTATCGCATTACCTATTAACTGTTTGATTTAAACCACCTATGGTCGCCATTTTACTAGTTATTCAGAAATGTTTATTAGCTATTCAGAAGATTCTGCGTTATGTTCGATCTGACCAAATCGAGACAGGGTAACGCTCGTACACGACGGGACGGCTTGTGGTAAAATAGCTTCACTTGCACTGATGACCAGCCGGGCTGCATAAGACAGCGCAGCGCGTTGCTCATTTCGTTGAGTCTATATTTACCGTCTGTTGAGTCTTCCGAGCTAATATGCCTACTGTAAGCTACTGCATTCTAGATGAACCTACCTACCATTTTGTGTGTACGTCTAGATATCCAAGATGGCATAGAAAAATTTGTACGAAAGAGAGGCGACTTTTGACGGATACTTGTCTGGTCACTTGCTGATTCGCCTAATAGGATCAGACAACCGAGCAGGCAAGACGAAGATTATCTGGCTGGATGTACAAGGAGTGGGACATCTTAATGACTAACGCTATTTTGACTTGATTCGGAATGTGATCACTACCGCAAACCCAAGATCTGACCCAACGCTGCCGAGTGTGTCCGTATTGCCCTCGGCCTCGCTTCGTATCGATACAACACTTACATGATAACCTGATTGCTGGTTCTACCCTGAAATTAATATCCCAGCAGTCGTGCTTTGTCTAACAACACGAGCCCTGCGGACGAGAGTTATTACCTTGTCACCCACCGTACGCTCAGCAGAACAGAGGTGATAGGATCCGATGGTTCCAGCAAGCACAAAATACGAACGCCAAATCTCCACATGATCCCGTAGCATACGACTGCCTATAACTCGTCGGGTCCAACTGTGGGACCTTGCCTAGCATGTAAGTACATGTATGTATTCGTCGTTACCGTAACATTGGATTTTTACAGTAACTCCATAAATAAATAGTGTGAATTGCTCTAAAGCAAGCCTGCACTTGAGAAACCTAGGCTAGGAACATTTTGTTTCTCGTCAGATTTAGATAGTCAACTGGTGTTTTTGAATCGCTAATATTACAACAATTATGCATAGCAAGCGAACGTACTGTCACTCCGATGTCTCAACGTGAATAGCTTCATTAGTTCTCGCACAGATGGATTTGAATCCCATAGCTACGAACTTGAAAGGAAAACGTCGAGGCGGATAAAAAAAAAGGCTCGTTATCATTAGAATCTATCATCTTCTCGATTATCCCTATAAGAACAGGATAAGCAAACACAATTACTGCATATATTTCATCTGGTAGCCTCTCAATAAGCAAAAATAACAATAAAAACAAATTCATCTCTCCAGATCAACGTTTGCGAGTATGAAGTAAAGTTTTCTTGGCCCTTATTGTTACCCGTCATTTCATACGAGGAAAAACTTGAAAAAAAGCTGAATCAGGCCTTTGTGACATGCGTGTGATATATGTCCTACATACTGTATGCGTCCATGTTCCTGTCTCAGAATGATGACACTATGAAGTGTACGCACTGCTTTTTCGTGCGCCAAAAATCGGGTAGTCTTTTGTTTCGTATAACAGTTATTACAATGGTCCCTTCTCCTTGTCGCATATTATTTACTCACATTGAATCCCTCTGGGAACGCGGAAGTGTCGAGTTGTGACTAAACCGCGCATGCTCAAATGCAATTTCGTTCTTGACCAAGTCCACCGTACTCCAAGCGTCATGCTGATGCCATCCCAGTCTACCGACGAGACTTCGAATTCGTCTGCGCTTCTGAACAGAGAGTAAACTGTCATTTGTAAAATCACAGATCTTAATAAAACAAAATCCGTTGTCCAGTATAAAAGGGCCGGTTAGCATATGGGCTTTTTTGCGTAGGAAATGTAATACATCTGAAAATTAAGAAAAATTAAATTGTCTCACCCAAACCCTTTACGGTAACCAGTTGCAGAGTACTCTGTTGCAACATAATGGTACATTTGCCATATAGGTTAGAAATAGTTGTTCCGATTTGCGCTACATAGAAAAGACCAGTTTAGCCTACGGCTCAGTTCCAATACAAGCTTAGTAGAATACAGAATGGCATTTTGATAAAGCGGACATCTTAATAAAGCAGGAGCCATAGCTACGATATGCAAAATTAGTCTAACCCTTATCCAAATATGCCATAGGCAACAAAAAGCTGATGGCTATCCGTTGATACATATATATGTGTGTACGACAAAATATATATACATATGTGTGTTTAAATATACTATGATTCCCTCTGTAACAGCAGATACGTCAATTAGCTTCTACCATAGGTAGCTACATCTTTTCGCTCAGCCTAGGACAAGTTACAGCCATATAGCACCGTAAGTTTATACGTTATGTAAGATCCAGTTATTATATATCGTCGTTCCTTTTCAGCGAAATTAGCTACCATAAGCAGCGACGCATTGTTTGCCTAACGTTTGCTTTTACGATATGATGTTCCGCAAACATCCCGTTGCCAGTGTTACTGCAGGTGTACGGGCTATAAGAAGTCCCGAAGTTTATAGCCACAGCGCGTACGACGGCCAGCGATGTTCTTCCTAACATGTGACTAAAGAGAGCTAGCTTATCAGTGGAATTTTTGTCCTTGCGGCGTGGCACAGTAGGCCGAAATGCTTCAACTTCTTAAAAGTAGGCTTTTCACAAAAACGTCTCAGGATTATTCTGCGACTTAACGCATTTGGTATCTGACTGTGAAACGTAATTAGGTAGTATTGAACAGTTATCTTGAACTAGAATTTAGCAAATATAATTTCCATCTGGAAGCTCTCTTAGGTGGGCCTCTTATTATGGGAACTACACTATACAGAAATGCGTATGAAACCGTAACTGAAATTTGTTGTAATATTTTTACATGCTTCTTCTACTATCAGTCTGATATGATCTGTACTTATCTTCTAACAATTCAGATGTGACACTGCAAAAAGTCGTTTGTGTTGAAGTTTGTGCACAGATGTAAGTTCAGTCTGGTCTGCCGAAAATTCGGATTTTTTAGGAAACCTGACAGATAGTTGGTCGCCCCGTAGTCATTGAGTGGTGACGCATTCCAGCGAGGTAGAATTGTCACTATTTGTCGAGACTTCAGCTGTTCACCATTTCATTGAAACCGGGATGCCGCTCCTATCCATAGATTCTCCGTTTCACATAGGTCCCTTGACGTTCTCTTCTTTTCCTGTTCACCAACGACAAACGTGCCAACTCCCCCTCCCGCGCCCTCCACTCCCCATCCAGTTTCAAACTGAGTCGGATTCCGATCGCTGCCGCGTGCCGTACACAGACTACAGACGCTGGCGCCCCAATGTCTGAACTCAGATCACCGAAAATGGCACAATTGCCGATTTTTGCCTAAATTGATTGAAATCGCTTTTCGGCTACCGGATCACTAATACAGGAAAATTAATTATAGTACTATAAATAACAAGCCGTCCGACTGACCCATCCAATAAACCACATGGATCGGGCCACCGGAATCTATATACGGAGGATAAAATCTTGAAAGTAGCTATTTTCTTTAAACTGTTCGCAGGTAAAGATAGGTTATGTTATGTGGCCTGCAATTTAACAGCTAGCGTCAACCGAAGCAATAGACTCTACCGGAATCTAACGGGAGGCTGTAAATTTTTGACCATAACCTGGTAGAGAATCGTCGGTAGATCTGCGAGGTATAACAATGATGTCCTAAAAATTCTCGGAAAATTTTAGCAATTTGGTGGTGTAGAACTCTGTAGAAGAAGGACGAACGTATACAAACATTTTTAAGGTAATTAGGACACGTTTGAAATTCAGTACCAAGCTTGATAGCAATATGGCTAGCTTTCGTATCAATCAGAGGTAAGCAGGTATTGTATTTTGTGTATTCAATTATGTGGTAGATCCTTCGCATCGTAGCTGTATAAGCGCTTTGGCAGCATTACTGGAACTTTGACGTGAGGCTCTCGTTTTAGGCACTTCATCGAACCCTTCCTATTTAGCTGCTGAGCGTCCGAGAAAGTTTGGATATAATTTTGCGAGTAGCCCCTTTCTTACGCACAGAAAAACAGCAAACGCTGACGCAGCTAGGGCATTTCTATTAACCCTAACTTTCCTCGACGGTAAAATGCCTGCCATATTTAACCCATGTAGTCATCTCCGATAAGCACTGTAAGCCAAATACTTTCTCAGCATTGAACATCAATTTTTTCAATGGCATAACCTTATTCTTTCGCTGGACATTCGGTCGATTTAGATTTTATCATTAATCGTGACTAATAATGTCCACGCCCGATGCCGGTGCGGACAAATAAAAAGAGATTTACACGTGGTTCATACTTAAACGATGGTCGTACTCATGGCCAATGCATGATCATAGAGTATCTAGCTGCAGCAAGCCTGGGTTAGTCGCAAAATCAGGCCCTTCCCCGCCAAGCTACTTCTCTTAGCAATTCCATATGGGCCATCGTGTATGAAGTGGCCGGCTATTTGCATGTCATTAGCACGTCGTGCCTCGAAAATGAGAGAGTATAACGGAAAGCGGAAGCAGTACACGGTGACACGGCGCCCTCCGAGGCTATTTACATGTCCACCACAGCTGTATTTGGGTAGGTCCGGAATATTCTTTCTCTTTTGGTTTGCCTTTCTCCAGTCGCATTTTCTACACCAGTACTGTTGCTCGTCTTGCCTCCTCGGCCATTTTGCCTAATATTTACGACTTTGAAATCTCGCGCTCCGAACACCCTTTCTCCGATTCTCTCTTGCATTATATTTTGTACGTACCAATGACAATATAGATTGGCTCTTTCGCTTATTGTGTTGGAATAATCAGTGTATGTTATTAATATTATGTTTATACAGCAATTCTTTTTACGACTACCTACTTAACTCACTTCCGAAAAAACTTTCGATCATGGGACCAAGGAGCCGATGAGAAAATCTAGTGATTATACAGTAAATTTTCAATGTAAGATTGCCAAAATCAAATTAATATTCGGTCATGCATACTCTAGACCGTGCAACCTTTTGGATGTACTTTATACGTATTGGAATTCACTAGACTTTCATCCACTAATTATAACGTAACTAATTATAGAGTACTGAAAATTGCATCAGCTTTTTTCATACGTAAATATATCTTGACGTCGCTGCTTGTCTCGTTCTCCTCGAATACAGAATACACTCTGAAGTGATTAGAGGGTCGTAGTTGGACCTATGGTAGCTTGTCTTATACTTACGCTTATACTTAGCTTTTACTAGCGAAAAATGGAGTTTACTAATTACATTTTGCAGCCAACGGACTTAATTAATGATCATCAAGTGTCCGCATAAGCGACCTGATGCATTACTTTGTTGACGCAACTTCTTAATTTCTTTATATCGAGAAATAATTACGTATGGGGGCAGGATTGATTTGAGGCTGTTAATGGTATTTGAAAGTAAACGTGGCTACAGAAACTCGCTGAAGGGACATTTGCCCTCCGCCCTAGTCCGCTTAAGGTTCGACGCTGAATTAGCATAACTAATGCGTTAGCTCCTCTCGGCGAAGAGGCCACACAGACAGGTTTCTTCCTAGACATGGCTCATTCAAGTACCGTGCCTTCTCATTGTAGTCATTAATCTGTGAGCCACTTTCCTGAGCATCTGCGCCTCTACAAACTACGCACTTCGTGATCACGCCGTACTGAAAGCTATACGATGTACTGGAGGCCACCGGCTCATCATTTAGCTTCTGGAATTTATTTCGACTATATGTTACTATACGAACATTGAAATTTGTCATGGAATGCTAAGTGGACGTAGATTTAATTGTTGCCCATTTATTGCGGAGAATAGTTTACGCGATTGTGCGGAAGACTCTCTTGTACCTCACATTTTGACACGTAGGCGCATGCATATTGTTGGGTGTTATGTTCCTGATATTTGACTCTACATATAAGGCTCATACGCGTAAGCCTATGGCTATGGATCTGGAGGACTTCCAGTTTCTAATAAGTGCGATAGTATATTGAAATTCAGTTACGAATAGCAGCCAGGATACTTTCTCACAGTTACCTAGAGGATGAACTAGTCAAAAACTTTTCTAGCAGCCTGATGGCTGTGCCTCTTCGTTTTTGAATGATGACATTTCAAGCATTTACCTTAGTTGCTCATCTTAGTTCATCATATCCTGGTCTCTTAAATTTGAAATGCTTAGCTCTTGACTTACTTTGAATTGAAGGCAGACCTATTTCGGGCGTACAAGCACGTTTCTATGTTTCCTTCCAAGTTCAACAGCGCATCCTAACCTATTCCTCTGTTTGGATTAAGTTTTCAATCTTTAGAACCTCTCAGATAATATTGCTTGTTTACTTATACATATTTGTTTTTACTTTCTAATATATTAGACCGGTCCGATTTGCCCTTTCTGCGAATCAAAAGTATTAGCTTCTAGACCAAACCAATGCTAGACGGTCCCTCTATATATAAAAGAGATTTCATATTATAGTATCCAATTCGAAGCTCCCGAATGAATAAGCATTTTAGTTCAGCATTTAGCCAAGGGCCTTTTAAAGGTTTCCCGGTATTGGAAAGCAAGGGATTGCTGCCTGGCTTTTCCAAGGACCTAAGCGACCGTCAGGCCGTCTCTAGATGTCTCAGACGTGGCCGTACCGTTCAATAGTAATCAAAATACTAACGACGATGGTCAATGCGGGCAAAGAAGCGAATTTGCATGTGTGGGTAACGACGTCATTTAGGCGAGGCTAAATGCGTCCAGCCTGGCTGCCGCGGTCCGTTTAAGTAGGCGCTAGCATAACAAACCGCTTCGTCTGGTGAAAACTACTTCCCTGAAAATGGCCTGCCTTTAGGCAAGCATGTGCCTGTGTTTTCGTAGTCATTTAGCTAAGGCGAATAATAATTGAATACTGTACAAACTTCAGCGTTTGGCAACGGCGCGAATGCGGCCCAACCCCCCTATTCGTGACGGAGGAGTGATATTTGCATTTTAGCTAGCTTCTTCATGTGTGAACGACACGTTCCATCACAGGTAACGAAACTTATAGCACAGCTTAGATAAGATAGATACTGCACGTGTCGATCTCGCCTGGGACATGAAGTCGCATTTACGAATTAAGGATACAATGATTTCGATTGAGAATTCTGGAGGTGGAATTTGTCAAAAATCCAAATAGCTGCTGGCACGTCATTTTGTTCTATCTACAACATCATCTTAGTTAATACGTGTGTCGCCTGAAGATTAAGGATTTCTTTGCCGAACACGGCCACGTATGGACGTGTAGCTTATATTAGTAATTGGTTCCTGTTCTATTCCGCAATCCCAGAGCTTTCCAATGTCCAATTTTTCACCACTCGTGAACCTAAACCAGCTACGGTATAGGCAAATGGCAAATAGTGGCTCCTTAACATGGGTAAATGGTTGACGTGGATTGAATGGAAGTGGATATTCTGTTCAAGCTTATATTGTGACAGGCTCTTGACTGCCAAAATACACCAGCGATTCTACCGGCGAAAAGATTTAACAATGGCCCGCTGTTTTGGTGCTTTGGTTCGGGCATAGGAACACACATCTGCCGACAGTCTTGCAGCCAGTATTATTGGTATATAGACGCCGTTGTATTATACTACGTTGTGTCTGGGTATAATTGAAATCTCGCAGCGTTATTGTCTCTGCTAATGACATATAGTTCGGGATGCGGTGAGCACAGGTTCGATGAGCCGCTTCGATGTTTCGCTGACCAAACATTACAGCATTATAAACATAACAGACTAGAAAGTGCTAATAACCCAACAAAACCTTAAAAATAGGTAAATCTTAGATTGGACGTTGTACGATATAGCGTACAATTGAGCAGCCTAACGTTTTATAAGTGTTGTCAGCCGTTCGCGGTCAGCCCCACTAAGACAATAAGTTTCTTGCGAACAAAGTAACTTGAAGAATTACGGGAGTGTATTTTCCGTCAGAATTGTTGGCTCCACTCATGGGCTGGTCCAAGCAAAAGTCCTGTCTCAAAGATAGGTAATTGCCATCCCAAGGGAGTAAGCAACGTGGCACGCACGTTCGACCTTATACCCCTGCACTGATAGGAACTATCCGAAGACCGGCTTCCCCAGAGACCACTGCCTTCATCTAACGATGGACATCGTTCTTCATCAGTGGTAAACGTACTCTATATGAACAGCGATCTATCGATATCCAATGTTACATAGGGGCCGAAGCACTTCGTACATAGGTACTTGGCACAGATCATTTTTGTACAGACTAACATCCACAACCGCCATGAAAATACGACGCACAATATGAAACAAAGATGCATTCAATTAGAACGAATAGAAGTTACTCTATGGAAGATTGTCAACACTGTAGATCTACCAAATCCACCGTATATCATCCATATCATGCCACATTTAGTACACACATACTTGATAGCTGGCAAGGCCCTGTGCTTAGAGATATTGCACTTAGAAGATAGAAGAAAATAATAAATCTAATGCTTACATATAGTGCTTCATTGTATTTATTCAGTAATTAATTGTCATTTTTTTCAATATGGATGCAGCCATGATGGGAACTTAGTGGGACTTTGCATTATGGCTACGCAAAACGGTTTGTTGATGCATAATATCTATTCAGATAGATTAATCACGTGAGCTATGGGCGGCCCGAATCGAAAAATTTATTTTGTCTTTAACATTGGATTCAAGTTCGGGTATCTATGAGAGGTAAGCTCAAACTTTACGTGCCGCATACTATTTTATATTGCGTACTCTATCTACTACTAGTAAAGCTGAAACACTCTTCCTAGTCCGTCATGTTTCATTTGGTTCCATGAAGCTTTTACTGATTTTTAAGTGGTTAAGAACCGTATTAGATAAACGATATAATTAAATTCAGTCGACTTCATTTGAGAACAATGACAACAACAACAACTCACTCGCGTTTAATTAAGATAAACTCGCTACCGAAGCAAAATCTATGGGGTTAGCGATAAGGCGATCGACTCAATGGCCCCTTTAGAAGCTGTGTCCTTTACAGCGTTCTCGTTTCTTCGGTAGCTGGCCTTCTTAATGTGATCATTGCGACCGTGGCCAAACATCGTCGAAGAGCGCGCGTTCCGAACCCCTTTTTTTGATACTTTTTACAGTTAAACCAACTCACGTAAACATACGTATTATTCAGAAATATCGAGTAAACTATTATAAAATGGCCATATATATATATATGAATTTTTCCAGTGGTTCAACGCAAATTGTATGAGAGAAAGACTTCCTACTATTAAAAAAAAAAGTTATTTAAAATGTGGTGAACGAGAAAAGTAGTCCCATTGAACAAAAAAAAGCTCTATTACTTGCCAGTTTTTAAGTTTCCTTAAAACAAAATTGAGTGCGAATCCCGCTAGCCAAAATTGTACCCAATCTTGTCCGGATACACGTAGCCCTTGGCAAATAAAAACCCACTAACTAATGGTGTGATCAAAGCCATGTACTGTGACATATATAAGCTATGCTGTCTAGCCATAAATATATGAGTAAGTTTCATGGAGTGATCTAAGGTAAGGCAGAATCTTATAGCAGTATGTTTTCTTCGCAATTGCCCTCCATGAGAATGGGTCGGGCAGATTGCCTTTTTTTTTTTGCGTATGACATACGGAAGGCTTCACTTCAGCGTCGGTAAGTAAGCATTGAATAAGCTCGTCCAGTAAGTTGATAGGTTAAGTACACTTTTCAAGTGTGTATTGCGGGTCAGGCTCAGTTTTAGTTTACTGGAGTTATTCCGGGAAGCGCAGTGCCCCAAATACGAAATCCGCTGTACGGCCTGTATAGGGTATCGCAGTGCCCCAAATACGAAATCCGCTGTACGGCCTGTATAGGGTATCGCAGTGATTTTTCATTTCGCACTCATTTGTATGGCTCCATCACTTAGCGAATTATTTCTTTTAATGTATCAATCTATTCTGGCACTCCATTGGATGCGAAGATGTCAATTACCGATTTGCCCGTAAAACCCTCAAACGTTGACGTATTCCTATACGAGTGGGTTACACCAGCCAGAAGTCATCCAGCAGATTTAGTAGCTTAAGCATCTGAGAGGGTCATGCGGTTTCTATATTCTCGTGCTTAGGACACCAGCAAGTGCAAACGGAGTGATCAGAGCGTATGTACAGCACGAGTGATCTTGTCGATCAGAATTGTCCTGTTCGCTGTAGTGAACGTATATGGCCATGATATTAAATCTACTGCCCCTCGATATTATTTCAGCATCCTCTGCAAGCATGACACTGATTTCTTTAGGTCGTTCGGAAGTTGCACACACTGACACGTTCTCACTAGGGCGGCTTCGCCTTGCAAATAGACATGTGGCGGAGTGGGCGGCGTAGGAAATGTTTGACTTTGAGGTCTTAGGACATAAAAACATCGGTTCCAGTATAGGCAGACTGTAGTAGCAGCAATAAGGCAAAAGTGGCTCCCTCTGCGTCTGACTATACTAAAGATATTTTATCTAGCTTCTCTTCTTGATTTGAGTGTGCTACTATTGGTTGTTTCGACGTCATTGACTACGGCCTCTGCTGTGTGGCCACATCTAATCGATTGTGGCTTCCTCTGAAACGCAGTTTATTGCAGCGAAACGCCTCTGGAACCTGTAGATTTACCAGTTCCTATGTACCAGTGCAGAAAAGTAGGCGCAGATTGGACACCGCGTCTGCCCCCAGAACGTTTCGTGGTAGTAATGCTGTTTGTTACGACGGCTTCGATATGGGTGTGGGTGCTAATCACGGTCGAACGGTGACTTCGCATAGTTTATTCCAGTTGGTCGGGGCTCGTCGTCACGAGGCGTCCGGTTCGTCGTGCTTTTGATCCACGAATGTTTAAGGGCTTCCTTAGTAAAATGTCTGTCACGTTTAGGCTTGCGTCTCTTCTCATTTGCAGGGTTTTAATTAAAAAAAAAAAAAGGATATTCTTTTCATCGGAGTTGTTGCATTGTTCATGGTAACGCCTTTTTTGTATTTGTTCCGACCACTTACGACAAGCCGCCATTTGTATCAGTGAAAGCGCGTACAACAGCATCGTTGTCTGCCTCACGGTCGGCTGAGAAAACGAGCGCGGACAGAATATGAAGTTCAGAGCTTGAATCGTTTTGAACTTGTCATCAAAAGGTTCAACTACAAACGTGAAATGGTCCTTACCGAAGTTTATTCACTCATGGTAATTGGCTTGCAGGAAGATTGTAGGAAGCAGGTCTTGAAGTGCTACTGATGCGGCCGTTAGGTTTTCGACTATGCAGGTCATATCTATATCCCTTACTGATAAAATGACTGTGGGAATTCTTTTTGGAAAAGAGTTTTCACACAAAAGGTTCCACCAGTTCTACGACCTTATTGCACGATTCATTTTGCTAGCAAAAAAATTTTCCTCGTCATGACAAC
This sequence comes from Varroa destructor, assembly GCF_002443255.2. Lineage (NCBI taxonomy): Eukaryota > Metazoa > Arthropoda > Arachnida > Mesostigmata > Varroidae > Varroa > Varroa destructor. The sequence goes on along the minus strand of NW_019211460.1, from coordinate 13,216,491 downwards.
CAGGACATTTCAGAGTCCGATCTAAGGGTGACAGAGATTTTTTGCATCTCTAAGAGAGGTCAGCTTTTTTCGAGTACTAGCAAACGGTGAAACACTTTGGATATTTGTTCATCGCTTATATATGTGGCGCTCACGGAACGTTCCATTGTTCAATCCGAGCTTGAACGTTATACGTTGTCCATCGTCATTTCAGAGAGAGTCACTGATGGATCCATCCGATCGTCAACTCTACAAGATACGTGGAACACTGTATTACACTAAAAGCGAGTCTTGGTCTTTAAGGGGAATCAGATTTATCTGAGAGGTCTTCGATTCTCTCTCGATAAGTACCATATAGCATCCATCTTGAAAAACGTCCGTTTGGTCAAATGTCGTGACAAGCGTCACCTAAATGACTAGTTATATATTTTGAACAATTTATGGGACAAAGAAGCTCCCACGAATAGACACCGAAACAATCAGAGTATCGTGTTTGAGAAAACTTGCAGCAAAAAATACGGCTTCTTATCTTTAATGTTCATTATCAAACAGGCGCTATAATATCAAGCCTCACAGTAAGCATCACTCTTAGCAAATTTGTGCGACGAAAACATACATTTGAAGGAATCGAAGAACAAAGAAGAGTTCGCAGATGATCAGACCCGCGTTTGAACTGTGTTCCATTGGTTATATAATTTTTACACGTATGTAGCACGTGTCTTGAGAGCATGCCTCTTGTGCTGAAACTTCCGTTCATATGGCCGTCCGTACCTCTTTCTTTTCTTAAAAGATGAGTTAAAGGAACTCGGCTAACTGGGCAGGTTCTCATTAATGACAGTTCGGAATAAAGGTCCAAGTACGTATTCTCGGACAGAACAGGATGGTTTGTACCTGCAATGCAGGACGCGGATTAAGGGCAGCTCACAGCTGATAATTCGAAAAAATGAATATCTAGACTGAATCGAAGTTTGAGAGAAAAATTGACAATTAGTAAGTAATTGCTCTCGACCGGATTAACTGTAACTGGCGGAGCTGGGCCTCATAGTCGATTCACATGTAAGACAGACGTTATACTCCAATGGTAGAGATCGTTCGTAAACTATATTGCTCAAATCCTCTATTTGAAAAGAAACAACAAATAGATAAATAAATCCGGCTTTAGTTAATACGAATCTATTAATGCGATAGACCGGTAAAAACAGAGAGGCACTTAGCGATAGATAAACTGGCCGTATTGTTTCTCGTCGTCCACAAAAACAACCGAAATAATTACCCACACATCATTTGCTAAAGTAATTTAACAATATTAATTATTTCCATTGTTGTTCGTTACTTTGCCTTCAGGCTCAATTCAATTCTCGGGCGAACTGCACCGTTGCCGTGGGACATGACAGCGTAACTTCAAGGCAATGCCTTAATCAGAGTCTAAGTCAGAGAGTTCTGAAACACTGCATCGCGCAGAAAAAGAGCTTCTTGTAAATACGTAGAGTTTTTATCGAATATCAGCATTTGGTTGATACGAGGTGTATCTTTGCAAAGTGAGGTTTGTACGCGTTGAAAATATCTCTACCACTTACGTATTGTTGCATTTTTTGTTGCCTGTTACCATGCTAATCATAGCGTAAAAAAATTAGGAAGGGCTGTTCGAAACCCTACAATGATGAAATCATAGAAAATTATGTGCTGGATCATCGAAAAGGCCAAACTGACGTCACAGTTTGGCCTTAGAATTTTTCCCGGTTGTTTTCAGAGGTGAGAAAATTATCATCGCTCGGTAGCTAAAAGATTATTTCTAAGTCGTTTAATACCGCTTAAAGGCGAGCCTCCATAACTCTTTGTATCTTACATTGTCTAGTAAAAAGCTACTAATTAAAATAATTTATATCATCGTTTAGAATCGAGTTAATAACTGCATTGCGTTACATAGGCAGTATTTTTTTTTAATCTAAAGCACAAGTGATGCTATCAAATTTTCAGCATAAAATGTCACGTACACCCTGTTTCGGAAATGCTGAATACTGGCTATTATAGAAACCCTTTTGAGCCCTATTTGCGTGTCTATTTTTGTTATCACAATATGCGAGCTTTAAGTACCAGCTAGATATGTTGGAGTCATTTCAGAACGTGTTTGTGATCACACAACAATTCAGTTACGGATGATGACGTCCCGTTAATGCATTTCTACATACTCGTTAATACAGAAATATATGAGATGGAATTATGGTTGACTGCACGTTTATATTTATCATAGTCGAGAAAACACGGTCTTCACGTACAAAAAACAACCTCAATACACGGCAAACTTTGACTATTTGACATAAAATTAATAGAAATACTATGATAAATAGCAGATGAAATTTTATTTCAAATAGTGATGAACTACTTCATACCATCGACAAGCTTATTGGTTAACTTTTTTTAGAAGTGAGTAAATTTATGAACAACTATTGCTGACAAACGCGAAATCTGATAGGTAACTTAGCTTTTAGTGCATTTTCCTTTAGTTAACTTTTAGTGATTCCTGCAGAGCAAATTTGTTTTCAAAAGTATAGTTACTTTCGGGACAGCTTAAGGAATACCGAAGTCACCCCCCGCACCCGCACCCGCACCCCCCCCCCCTGATCACTTAAACAAACTCCGACAGCTCTAGCCTGTGAAGTGTCACAAAATATTGCCAGTAGCAGACTTTTACTATGTCTAACTGTACAATTATTATAGACGAAGTGCTTGTCCACATATAATATCGAACATTTTGCTAGAAATTCGATGGCTTCCCTACGTAAATCCCCGTCTCTATAAGATTTGTGTTTCTTGTAAGATCTTTTCTGTATTCACAAAAAAACGTGTAAGAAAGGATATTTGAATACTGTAGATGAAACGAAAAATGGAGGACACTTTGAGTTCTCTAAAAAATGTAGAAAATGAATCATGAATTCTACATTTTAGAGGGGAAGCCAATAGAATTTGAAAACTAAATACGTTTATTATTTGTAAAATGGATTGACTAAATATCCCTACGCGAAATGTCATGGAAGAAACAGACTGAGATCGTTCTTCTATATAGCATTCGTTTAAGGACCGGCTGGCTTTGGCTAAAAATTATCTCTATTAAGGTGGCTATCTTCGTTAAGGTGCACGTTAATCGAATGTACTGTCTCCTTTAAAAATTCCTAAACAAATGTCAGCTGAGCGATAGTTACAAAAGCAATTGCTTGTGGGGGTATTTTACAGCTCTGTGCTTATTATTGGCGATAATTAGACGATACCCACGTGCTCTATTTTGAAGTTCGACCTGCAAAATCCTGTTGTACGACGCAAGCCCTCTTTGTCAAAAGCGCTCAAACCGGTCAGAGGGCGCTGCGATCGCCGTGGGAGGAGCTCTGACGCTCGCACTCCAACAGTCGTTGGCTACCGCCGAAAGCATACAGTTCTCGATTCCTATGTAAACTGTGTTTGTGAACCCTGGGCCGCACGACACGGTCGGCCAAAGTAATCTATAGAGTAGCCACTAGCACTGGCCGTTGCGGTGTGACCGACGTAGTTTGCTGTTACATAGCAAAAACGCTTTGTTCAATAACTTCAAAATCAGAAGTTGGCGCAACCATTGAAATCGTGGCCTGAAGTTGCATGTCTGCCAAGTCGCCCTACTTCAAGTTATCGCTCGAATGTGCTAGGCAGTTATCGTGAGACGCCGCTGAAATCCGCCGAAACGTAGCCGACAACATGTCTAGGAAGTCAACTAGACAAAGGAAACATTACCGTAAATTATTTAGCTAAAGATCCTGTCGGCTTAATTCGAAGACTGTCATGATGTCGCCGGTAGGCCAGCAAGTGGTTCAGCTGGAAACCAACGGATCAATTATCATAGACAAAGAAGAGGCCACCAGAGACAGCTGTGGCATCATGATCACAGCAAGCAACTGTGTTAATAACTGCCGGGTGTCGCCAACAGCATGCGCGAGCGCTAAATCGACGACCACAGTGGCATTTCACCTGTTGGTAGCACTTACCATCACGGTCGTATGTGTCAATTTAGCGATGAATATTTTCCTCATTCGGGTACTGCAGCTAACCCGAGCTGGAATGAGCTCAATGAAGTTCTCGGCGTCGTCCGGTATCTGGCTAAGAGATTACGCCGTGTTTGCCGACCTGTTACGAACTACGCGGTTGTCACACGTTGCCGGTAACAAGGTAATATTTTAGATTTTTTTGAAGCTGAATAGGATCGTTAAGTATCTCTGGCATTATCAACTTTTCGTTCTAATCGCGTAGTGCAGCATTCACTTCCACCGTAAGATGTCATAGCGTTATATAAAGCATGGAAACGATTGGAAAAGAAGCTCGCGCCATTCGAATGAAGAGAGCTAGTATTAAGCTGAATGCGCTGATGCACCGTCCGAGGTGTCTATATTGGATTATACTAATTATAGTGTGCTCTGATGTGGTAGCATGTTGCGCCGAAATCTCTCACAATTAAATATGCCTCCCGTGTATAAATAGACGTGTAGATATTTACACAGACGGGAAACATTAACGGGGCTACTTGTCGAATCGGATACAACATACGCTTTTTTTTTGTCAACTATTTCTACTTATTTGTTTATGATGTCGCCAGATATACTACAAAAATAGTTAAGCATATGCAGGTGTCGTTCAGAGCAAGAGCGTAGACTGCAGGCCTAGAAATGGTGCACGATAAACTATTTAGGACCGAACACGTTTCTATGGTGCGTTCATATATACACTTGTACGGAACGGGGTTTTATAGGAAGCATTGGACAGTGCCTTGAACAAGCTGTATAATATGTCTGCTTTGCTGAGTTAAGTCATCACTCGATGCATGAAGGACATAGGTCAGAGGACCTAGTTCTAAGGTAGGTACTGGCTAAGAGATGTAAAGTTGCCTTGTACGTGCGTTGAACTTAATCCCTTCGGCACTGGTTGCCATTTCTGATAACAGGAACAGCCGAACGTAGGTCTCTTGATGTCGTCGGGGAAGGACATACACCTAGAGTCAAACAATCGGGCGGGTCAAGTCAATTCCTTGTCCTTGTCAAATGGACGGTTAGAGGCCCGTGGAGAAGCGTTCGAAGTTCTAGCTAGTTCTGACCGAGGTGTACTGTTCAGAGCGGATCAAGACCAGTTGATAGTAGCCGCAGACAGAGTACCAGGCACCGCTCCGAACGGGTTCAATCTTCAGGGATCATTGCAAGCTAAAACCGTGCGTGGAAGTCCCCACTACGATCTAAGGTACCATATTTGGCTGCGATTTACCGTGAGACAAAATGTATGGTTTGAAAGGTAATTATTAGCTATAACCTGGTCCCCATAAACGCTAACCCATCGGTCCTAAACATAACTCGTTTAATGTTAATCCTTGAAATAGGTTTATCGCCGCCCTCGTCAGCAGTTAGCTAGTTGGCATATACGGACTCGTCTATTGCCATGTATATTACCTGTAAGCGAAGAGTTCTAGAAAAAATTAGAACTTGATTAGGACCAATTTGTAGCCTGTTGTCGCTCCTTGTAATTCTGTTAAGACGAAGATGTCGAACTTCGGGAAAACTGAAGTAAGTTCTGTTTTTTTTTGAAATTTTTCGTTTGTTTCCAGAATATTTTGCTGGTAAGCGAGGCATTTAGTGCTACTATTGTTTTACATGGAAGCGGCTTCGCAGTCTAGTCTAACAATAATTAAGACAAATAATGTTACCCCTGTGAGGATAAAGCTACAAACGATTGCTGAGACTGCATATTTAGTTGAGAGGCCTGCAGCTAGAGAAAGAAATACGTACACGTCTTTTCCAGGACACCTGCTGATAGAAACGCGGGACATAGTTTCGAATGAAGGATAATGAGCGCAGTATTTGAACAGTAATAGCGGATGACTAATATGACTGAAATTACATATGAAGAAAAAGATGGCTGATCTGAATTAATGTATACAAGTAGGCCACTTATCCACAATGGTAATATACCAATTTCTATTTAGACTGGAATCGCCGTTAAACGAAGTCAATATTCGGAGTGGTGGAGAGCTTTTGATTGAATCCAAAGCGGAACATATCAGCATGAGATCTGTTGACACTGTCAATATCCAGTCACAGGACGGGACGGTAAGTTGAGTGATAACAGATGATTTAGTGTTTAGGAGTATCCGTGCAATGCACGACTTATGACCATCAACATAGGGAAGGGTATATCTCAACAGTCACCCATTTCGGATGAAGCCATCTATATGATATACGCCTCAGTTTTCGGCCACACAACGCCACAGATAGATTGCAATGGCTAAGACGATTGCCGGACAGAAACAGCCACCTCATTGTGTTATTAGGTATACGTCGGACTATTTTCACTTAGGTGTCTACCTTGATTTGATTCGTTTTGCCATTACAGCGATCTTACATATTGAAGAAATTATGTAGAAATACCTTTTTTCAGATTGTATTGAACAGTCACAAATTAGAAATCAAGGATCTTCCTATTGTCGCTGTAAGGAGCGTGCGTGTCAAACGATATATTGAAGATCCAGTTGAATTAGCAGAAGGTAAACATTGCACTAGTTCGATCTCTCTATTTTGAGCACTCTATTTTGAGTTCCTTAGCTAAAATAACTGACTGAGTGCCTTTCGGTAAATGTCCCTCGGCACGGTGCTTAGGGGAGGGCATCTTAGCGAGTGAATCATTTGACAAGGGATCGTTTCACGACATCGCCTCTAATTTGCGCCTATCAATGAAATCATACCTGCATGTTTTCACCCTATAAAAACCTAAATCACCTATTGTTAACCAGTGGAAAAACCTTGCTAGAAATGAACTAGGAGCGGCGCTCATCTGGTTTGTACTCTATTCCCTATTTGTAGTGTTTCGGTTATTACAATCCCTTTCTGAGCCACAACAAATACGACTGACCGAAAACTCTCCACAGATCACCATTAGCTGTTGACTAAATTATCAGATACGACCCACTGGGTTAGATATATTACTAGTTAGTAGAAGTTAACTAAATTCCGATTGAAAGATTTTTGTTAGAGAAGCTAATTTCAGCATTGCTTTCCACATTGAGCTGACGTTTTTCTTGAAACTAAATTTCAATAACAGACGGAGCTGATGGAGGTACCGAAGTGGCTGTTGGTAGTTTCGAAGACCAAGAGGGCACAGCAAATGGGCAACGGTCTGGGGAACAAGATGACGGTACCTACGCGCTGTGCACCTGCAAAAATGGAAAACTGTTCGCGGTTGATCCTGACGATAACTGCCGGGCTAGCCTAACGTTCTGTAATGAACCCAGCAATAATGAATGATTCTTTTGTAACTATGTATTAGAATCGCTTTCTGCTAAGATTATTGGGATGAAAGCGGATGTTAAGCATGCTCCTTCTTGGTACTTTGATACGTGTTAGGAAGAATGCAACTTTAGATACCTGCGTGTCGTTCTAGGGTCATTGCAGGATGTCTGGATAATTTGATAGTACAATTTTATTCTACTATATGTTTTTGGGCCAACTTTTCTGACAAGGGTGTGTTTACGCTTGTGTTCTGTGCTTGTCTACACTATTAAATGGAAATAATAAATTAAAAATTACAAATTTGTTTCGTACGGCAAGATGGAGCTAACTCTATTAAATCGTTAGTGTATAAGTGACAGGTATCTGAAACAAGGACGGATTTTATCCAACGCTACCCCTTGCAACGATTGTCGGCCACGATGTAGGAAGCAACGTAATAAAATATAGTCACTGTTTCATAGAATTGTGTAGTTTATTAGTAAAGTAAGTTACTCTATGCTAACTTGAACAAAATGATGCGAAGTTTGATACAAAATTAAACGGGTTTTCAACGCAATGCTCCCGGCAGTGTTGCCCGAAAGGGAGTGCTCGAATAGTAAAAGCAGGATTCTATTGAGTAGATCGATGTTAGCTATTTCGGTGCCTTTATAAGATCTTCCGTGTAGCACAATAATTTTTTATATACATAAATATTTTGATAGGATAGACGGTGATAGGATCCGAGCAAGCTGATCCGCTAGGCATCACGTGCCCGTACGAGTTGCTTCAGGATGCAGCTAACGGACCAGTTGATTAAAGGACTTACAAATACCTATTCTTAGCTCTGTCAAAAATATGTACAAGCAAAAACGTTTCGTATGGAAACGCTACGTGACAAGAATATTTCCCGAACAAAGGAAAATTTAGTTATATAAATTAATATGATTGGCTTTATTGGCAAACGTATTCCATGTATATACGCCTTAACGAATCTGATGCGTCAATCCATATAATAGCATTATGATGATAAATCGCTGATTATAAATGTGACTTTTCCCCTTTAATTGGATCCGGTTTTGTTTGGGAACGACCAGGAAATACCGCCAGATTAAACCTCCGACCAGGACGTTAGTTGTCAGGCCGTGCTGATAACTTCTGCCTAAAATATAGGCGTCTTGTTCTTATCGTACACGAGCAAACAAGATAACTGACAGCAGTTTAGCTGGCCTCTACAGCAGTTAAACTTGTAGCTTGTATGCAAGCGCATCAGTTATAGAAAATCTTAAGTTTTGGCTACGATCTCCGTTTCACAGAAACCATATGATTTGTGTTGCATGCAGAGATCAGCACAAAGTAAGCAGTGTAGGCGATAAATCAGGTCAGATCTGTCAAACAGCCTTTACATATGAAATTACCTGGCTATTTTTCAATGTTAACTTAACCTTCTTCCTGTCGTTAACCTCAACTACATAAAGATCCCATTCGTTTGGTATTGAGCACGTCATTCTTTAGCTAGGGAAAATTAGTTAGTGCAGTGACCTAATTTATTTTACACTCAAAGGCCGATCTTTATGGTTGATTGCATATTTAGGAGCCATGTCATGAAAAGATCTGCTGATTCATCCTGTCTCTGATTCCACTTTCCTCTTGGCCGTGTTCTCCTCTCCGTACTCTCATTGCCGTTCCGTTACGCCATAGCAGCTTATTCCGTGCACCTTCGCCATGTGCGTCTCTTTTCGACTCCACTTGGGCGTCGACCGCCTAGGAGCTGCAGACGAATGCTAATTCGTTTGCTCATCGAATTTTCGTACGAGAGACGACTTACCTGACATAGAAGCTTTTATCCTGACTTGACACGGTCGATCCGTGTTCGTATACGATTCACCGGGAACGGCCAAGTTTTCATCCGCGGTTCCTGCTGAATCCGCTATTTTATCACCGCGGAACCTGTTACACTGGAAACAGCAGAATGGCGCGCGGCTCTATCCATCTGCGTCTTTGTTCCTTTGCTCCGAGCTCTTTCCCACGTGTGGAAAGAATATTCATGATTTCAGGCAAATATTAGGCGCGCGCACAAGGTTCCAACGCAGACTTCCTGTACGTGACCGGGGGGTTTTCTTTCTTAGAAAAGTACCTGGCACTCGGCCCGCATAAAAGCTTAGGCTGGAAATGGGGAAGTAAAGCTTTAGCATTTAGTACTGATGGAATATATCAAAACTCTTCGCTCGCCAGGCTAGAACTATCTGTGGCCTGATAGAACTGGGCAATCGTCTATGAAGATGTGAATGCTGGCGATAAATGTTTACCTGAATAGCATAGGCCGTATGCACCTGCTTTGTCCTACATCTTATGTCTATAAAAATGTTCGCTACGCGCGCAGATAGCTATATCATACCTATATTCGACTGCGTGCAAGATGCTTGGAGAGGCGTGCAGTATAACATAAAGTTACCGCATAAAATGTTCAGGGAAAAGGAACGCAACCTCATTTGAGTTTTACTTCAGCGAATTGCGTCTCTCTTTGAACGCATGCAAACTGGCCAAAAAATACTAGAAAACATTCGAGTCTTTATTGGGTTTTGTAATTCCTTCGAATAGGTTGAGCTTATGCAACCCAATAAAGTACGTGACTTGTTAAACGCGCTAAAAAACGCAGATTTATGCAGCTGTGTTTACCTTTGAGCACGCCGCTCGACGTCTCTATAACAAATTATGCATCGTTCATAAGCGCCATAGGACTGCACGACTTTCCGAACACCCTATACTTTAAAACTCTGCAACACTATAACGTTAGAATGAGTTCAGAAGTACTCATTTTCAGTCGATATGATCACTATAAAATGCATAAACATTGATAACTTTATATACCTACACATCTTAACCTATCCAATCGAGCATCTTAAATAGAGAGCCTGGCGCGAATCATTACGATCAGTATCTATATTTAGAACGTGTGTATTTCTGAGCTGATGATAACAAAAGTCAATCTTCTCAATGACATGTAAGGAAATTTGTTCCGGCAAAATTCACTTCGTCCGCACTATTGCCAGCCACGTGTCTGTTTGTGGACGGGCGCACTTCCTCCGTAATGCTGACGGACATGCCGTCCACTTTACACTCTAAGAAGCTGACGTCTCCGTAATGCTGACGGACATACCGTCCACTTTACACTCTAAAAAACTGACGTCTCCTTAAAGCTCGTCATATTATCATACATATTCGTAGTACAATATTGCTTACAGTCTCTAAACTGGCAAGAAATGGCCTCCTACTTACTGAGTTGAGGGATGAGCATGGACTGAAAGATACAAAATAGGCAGCGCGACCGAATCCTCTCTGTAGTAGCGCAGTTGTTAAAGCTTGTATTGCTGCCGCTTTTGGGCATGAATTTTGCACCGTTAGACGAACATGGGGTCCTGCTTGCGACGATTTAAGCTCAAGAGAACCGCAGCTTATGGCCCAGCTCAGCCAGAGGAAGTATCCGTTACTCTGTGAATTTGCGGATGGATTGTGCGCGACGCGCGCACTGCTCAAGTGGTCTTATGGGGCGCTGGGTGAAGCATGGTTCACAGAAGGAGTTGGGGGATCCTGGCGAAACCGGCCCGAACCCTCGCCAACGCCTCAATATAGCCCATTCACGAAACCGCTTTGCATTTTTATGCTCCCTGCTTGTACGGATGATTCTCTAGGCGATCCTGTAGCAGTTCAGGCACTGCGTGTAATCCATGTAGGCACACACATGACGAAGTGATACGCGCTTCGTGGAAGCACCTGAATGATGATAATGCTTTTTTCTACGGAATTCGTACACAACGCCACTCCCATTTCTGTTGTCTGCCATGCTATGTAGTTGTCTAACTTAGTTATAGGGAAGAAGAAACGGCCGAGCAGACATAGAAATGATTTCTAGTTCGAATGCAGAATAGTTCAAGGACGTCACATTAACGTCCTTAAAATACTATGTTAGATCGATTTTAAGACGCAGTTTCAATGCTTTGATTCAAACAGGTTATTTGCGCTCAATTTTCTTTTATTCTTTTATCAAACGCTGCTCCGAAGTTGTGTTGCTCTCCCTTTCTGACTTTGCCCTGATGACATGGCTGGCGAGAAAATCTAGATCCGGTTCACTCGACGTTTCTCCCATTTGCTTTAATAGCCATAGCAGATTTAGGTCTGTTCCTTTGAAGTTACCGCTCAACTCGAATAGCCCGAATGTTAAGGCAGAACCTAGTCCCTAGTTCTCTGAATTCGATGTCGAACTTATTTAGCACCATCAATACAGTTATCATTCCTATCGGTGGTCCATTATTATAACGCATTATTGCAAAATAGGTATTCTCATTGCGAACATATCTTTGTTCCATCACTTGCCTTACTTTAGGCACAAAGAAGCATCTGTCACAAAGAAGCACTAGTCCTGCGTCGTGGTCAATTTACAGTGTAGGAGAAAAATTTTAGGCAGACGAAAACCCAACAGATCCGAAGTGGCTTTTCTAGTTATTTCGACGACAATTCGTCAGTCGTTTTAGTTTTTATTATTTTTGTGTTTATTCGCTGACGAACTTTTAGTTCTATGAAAACGTTTTTCAATTTAAAAATTCACTTTTGGTATAAGCATTGGAATATGCCAGCAGCACAGAAAAAAAAAAAAAAAAAAAAAGTTTTGCACCTTACTATGGCTCGTAATGGAACGAATTTTCGACTTCTTCACTTTTTACAGTCTGTTTCTCTAGCTAATGTAAGCTGACAATTAACTCAACACTGCATTCGGTGTTTGCTAAATGTATAAACAGATGTATGAAAGGTGTATGTGGCTAGGGCTCATTTGTGTCTGAAGACGTAACTAATGTGATGAGAAGTCCTACCTCGTTCATGTGGCCTGAGTTGACGAGAAGGCTGTGAAATGATATACAGTACAGACACTAGCAAATATAGAAACCCTTGCCGTTGCGAACGACCTATCTAGGAACATGGTAGTGGCAAACATGTGGACAATTTGAGAGTCTTTATTGTACGTTCGTTAACGCAACAAACAGCCAATGTGTAGTACGAACGAGAGTCAAAGATGTGAGATGAGAACTCTCAAACTCAAAACTGACTTTATGTTCAGCCGTTAAGAGACTTTTTTCCCCGCTCATTATATAAAAAAAGTCAAAGCATTTCATTCCACATTATTGAATGCTCTGTAGATCATTGGACAGTTTTTGTGCCGTCGTTTTGTTCGCCAGGCGGCGTCTGCGCATCCATCACGCGATTCGCATCTCTTTCCTATCCATCTAGCAATAACCGGTGGGTCACGTTATCGGTCGACCATTGCTGCCCACGAAGGACACAATATACACTATATGCGAGACACGAAGAAGGTTGCGACCAAGTATATTATAGGACAGAACAAGGCCCCAAACATAGATGCCATGTCATAGTCATTTTTGCTGTGGCTCTTCTTGTCTCTATTGCTTCTGCTACTGCTGCTGGGGCTACTGCGAGATCTTCCTCACGAACCCCAATCTGGAGATGGGAAGAAACCGCAATATAAGACATACGCTTGACAAGCCAATGCTTACTTTGGATAGCTCAGTACGGTCCTGCCTAGCCGGTCTGTGTTGCAATATAGCAGCTATTCGCCCTCGTGGGCTCTTAGCAGTTCCGAAATTAGTATGCCTTGTACCAACGAGCGTATTCACTCGTATCTGCGGTATTCGGCTGATTCATGGCGTGTAGCATTATTGGGCAAACATTTGTGCTGGAAGCATTGAAACGCGTCTCTCCTAGTAACTAGCTGAAGCTGAATATTAAAGATGGAAATGCTGAATGTTGTGGAGTAAAAACAGTTCAATTACTTTAGTCAAATAACAAAAACATTCTGTGACTGTGGAGTGGATCCATGCGCCAACGTATTTCCAGCAATACCTGATTCATAATTAGAGAGGCATCCAGACCACTTGGCGTACTACAAACCTAAGTATATTTAATAATTTTCCTTACTCACGTATATCCCGTGGTGTTTAGGTGTCGTCAACGTGAATCGAAGCAATGGGCCTCGGTAATTACATAGACCTCAGACATTAGCATCTGTTCTTCGGGTACGCACTTCTGCAACTCGCGTGTAAGATTTTCACCCAGCCATTTGTCATTCATACACAATCGTATCCAGTTTAAGTTAGCAGTACAAAAGCGGTACTCCAAATGTGAATATTTGGCTATAGTATAAAAAAAAGAGGTCTTGAGAGATGTTACAATCGTGCCCACGTCGTTCCAAGACGGCACAATACATACTGCCGTATACCGGAGACGAAAATCGCGCAATAACAACAACCCCCCCCCCCCCATGGGCTCGCTAACCAACTGCTCGTTAGTGGTATACAGCAGAGTTGGCAACTCGTTATCGGTGCATCACTCGTTTTTCGGACACACCAACGTTTTAGTCGACAGTCGCCTATAACATGACATGCTGTAGTTCCCGATTTGGCTGTTGTTATAATTATAATAATTATCTTAATTACTAAAACCTTAATTATAACAGCGAATTCCTATTTTGATAGTCACGTTCGTCGAGATAAGTGAAAACGTTTGCGGAAACCCAGACGAAAGCACATAATTGTAAAATCAATTTCTTTTATCGAATCGAATTGTCCACGTACGTGCCGAACTTGCCAGACGAACTTATCCACCTAAATTACGTAATCTTCCAACTTATAACAATGACTCTTTCTAATATTGTGATTGGTCACATTATTAGCAGTGCTCACACATTCACGTATTCAATTTCTCAAACGATGATCTCTTCGTCAACCACATTTATTGTATAGACCCAACTATCTTCTATCCTAGATTTTTCCTTTCTACTGTATTCAACCCCACTTTGTTCTCGTTTTCCTTCTATCTCGACACTCTTCCAATTTCCCAATAATTCTTTCTCATCGTTCGTTTTTGCCCTGCCTTTTCATATTCCTGTCATCATACATTGTTCGGCGATCGACACAAATCACCCGCGGAACGCCGGGCCCGAGTTAGGCCGTCATGTGGCCGTTCTCGTGAGGAGGACAACGAACTGTATTCAGAGGGGCTGTGACACAAGCACGCCTTGCTTCCGACACGCCACTCATTGGCCGGGTTGCGTTGACTGCGAGCTTTGTGAGCCGCTTCGATGAAGCTCCGCAGGGCTTCTGTGGCTATGTGGGTTTGCACCCCCCCCCCCCCCTTCCGCGATGAAACGTAGGCAGACAGATAAGATAAGGTAGCCAATAAGACAGCGGGGGAAACATGAATATCATGCTCGTGTCAATAGTGTAAGAAAAATCGACGACGGTTATCTTCGAGAGCGCCCGATGGCGAGCGTGTGATGATAAAGCTAGGCGCAACTTGAGATGTATGTATTTATTGGGTCCTTTTTTTGTTTTGTATACCTTGCACGTCGCAAACTGCATGCAAAAGATCAATCTTCGTCTTAGGTTTACGTTACTTATGGAATTACACTATATATATATATATATATATATATATATATATATATATATATATATATATATATACCACTTTTCGTAAACGCATTACCCTTTACATACTCAAATGGGCTTCCACATGTTTGACTTGTAAAAGTATCTCATGAACGTCATGCATTTAAACTTAAGGACATTAAATCATTAAACATGTCCTTTGCAGGCCCTCTTAGTAGAGGGTAAACTTTTTTAATAGTAGAAATTTCTCGTCTTTTCTTTATATGTACGTAATTTCTACATACCGGTAGTATAAATCAAAGGCGATCAAACCAAAAACATTTCGTTGGTTTCATTCGACAGATGCAGGTCGTCTAAATACTAGTTACTATCTTAGAGCAATCCTCCTCCTGTGAAAATATAGTAGGATAACGTGAGATTGTTTGTAAGAAGTAGTATTACGAACCCTACACAATGTGGTACCATCCTAATTATATTTGTAAATTGTTGAAGAGTATGCAACAACGGTATATTTTTTTTTGAAGTCCGAGTTCGCTTCCAACAGACTACACTACAGAAGTGGGTACAGGTATGGCACCTCAATAAAAATGCTTTGAGCGTTATATTTGACACGTCAGCTATTAGACATTGCTTCAGATGGCTAGCCCCCATTACGATACGAAGTATGTGTATACCCATATTCAGTCACTGTGTGTCTTCAAGCCTGATAGGTATACACGTTATCACAAGAACTGAACATCCCATCTGAAGTGAATTCGTTATCTAGTCACTGTTGATCGTTCAGGAACACTTCAATTTTTCCTGTTCGCTTTAGCTACTCCGCTGTCGTCGAATCACCTGGGTGTATATGACACACTGAGCTGATATCTACCTAGTTTTTAATTCATACCGCCGAGCCTGCATGTCCGGTATCATACTTATGTGCTATGTCTGGTTTTGAAATAATCTGCTAAGGCCTGAAAAAATCGAAATTTTTAACGTTGGTAGCCATTGCTATATTTATTTGAAAACACATACTCCATAGCTTATGTTCAGACAGCCCCGATACTATTCACAGATGGTAACTCATTGTTTCAATAGCTTGAACTTAAGCAAAGTTGCTTACGAGCACATGGTATGCTGTCATCTGCGCGTCATCCGAGCATCGTACCGTCAGCTAATTTCGTTTTTGGATGGATTGTGTTTCGTTCGAAAACGACGTTCAGCCTCCCTGCCTCGTACAGAACGGGTGATCCGTCTTGAGGAACAGAGTTTTACAAGAGCCTAGTTCACTCATCTGCAACTCCCTGCCACTTCGTCTCGTAACCCAGTTCTTCTTGGACATGCCGTGACTTTCCTATTAAAGATGAGCCCCACTTCCCACTAACTATAGATTAGTCTCGTACGAGCCAGGTTCAAGATGTCCTTTTCTTTGAAATGTACGTTGTTGTTTTTGTTGTTGTTGTTGCTGCTGCTGTTTTTTTACACATTTGAGATAACATTCATGCACGAGCGACGCAAAAGGCTTTTGCTGTCTATTTAGTTTGACGATACTTAACGCGTCACCGTGTGAGACACACGGGCAAAGCCGAGAAATCTCAAAGTGCTTGCAATAGATTCTTGCACAGTGTCTCTGTGCACTGCTTTCGACACACGAATAAGCGGCGACCTTATATCACGTTGTTCTTGATCTATCTAGTTTATTTGCCCTATTATAGCTCACAGATGTTTTAGCGTCTCGTTTAATCTTGCTTAACTAGAATCGGAGCGAAAAAATTGTTAGTCGCTGTCTTTGAGATATAAAGGAGAACGATATCAATGTTTGTGGGCAAGTCTCGATACAGCGCGTTAACGGCTACACAGTTAGCCCGTATTAATTGCGGCAGGCATCTATTGCTTCCATTATTGGCAGTGGCTTGTCTCTGTTGGCCTGGGCCGCTGGGGGGTCCTTCGGTTCTACATGAACGGTGATCCAAGCTACCCCGTTATTTTGGGTCGATATCGTTAGCTCCTAGACGCGAGTGAACTGGTCAAGGAGGCCGCTAACTTTGGGCTTCCGATATTTCGATAGTACTTCTATTATTGTCATTACCATTGTTACTTTGTGTCTCCTCCTTTGCAGTTAGCTTTTTCGGCGTCGATATAGCCACGGCTGCAGGCACGAGATGTATTCTAGAGTCTTGCCTTGCAAAGAGAAATATGTCGTTATTAATAAATGTCCCTCACATGCCCCACTTGGATTTGACGGGGCTGAATCAATTTATAAATAAAGCGCAACAAGAAATCGAAACGGTAGCGAGACAACAGAGCGTAACAAAATTTTCTTTCAATTGTTCGCTTATTGACGGTCAAATTCAGACCCTCTGATAAAAAGAAGCATTCTATTAACAGTTTCAGTACGTTCGTCTCTGATCTTCATCTGTTAAGCTGTTAGAATGTGATTTCAAAGCACAGTTCCTCACCTAATTCAACTGTGTTCTTCCTTTTTACGCGGCCAACATATTTGGGTCCTCCATTAAGAAAATTCTTGGACGTTCGCGATAACACCATTTACATCTTCGCATCTTTTTCATATAGTTCCTACCAAAAAAAAAGCTGTAACGCTGAATTGGCGTGGGGTTTTGTCGATTATGTCCTGACGATAATTTTGTTGACCGAACATAGTCGATTTGCTTGGAGGCTTTCTGATTTATTTCACAGTATATAACACTCCCTATTTGGCAGTGATGGCGCTAAGAGTTAGATGCTCTGTTTGCGTGCGTATCGAAGGCAAAACGGGATAAATCCGTCGAAATCCCTCAAGATGGAGTTGAGTTAAAGGCGGAGGAACGCTGCAGGCCCAGCCTACGTACCACTAGAGGGCTCAAACTGTTGTCAGACGATGAATCTTCAATCTGTAGCTCGTCCCTCTTTTTGTCACTTTATTTTCCATCAGATTTACGCCCTTCTGTCCCTATATGATGTTGTTGTCTCTTGCCCTTTCGGATGATTCAACTGGTGTCAAGTCAGCCGACCTCTCGTCGCATTGGTCCCACTGAGACGTAATCCATCACCGAACACCTCTCTGACAGAGGCTACAATTGACTGCGACTTATCCAAAGACGAAAACGGATTGCGTCATACAAAAACAACGAAAACAAATGGAGATAGAGGAAAAATCTTATAAGCTACGTCTCTATGTGAGGTCAATATGGACTGAGTACGAGCGGTTCGGAAGCAAAATTGCAGAGCAAGATTCGTAAATAACTCGATTTATCCTCTACCTTTGTCGGCACTTAGACTTACAGATACATTGTGGCCTATTAGTTAGATAAGACACCGATTTCAAAATATATCTACTGAGAGTGGTCTAGAATACTGCACTCCTCAAGGAAGATATCTTGGGCTATTAGCAGGTAGGAGGAGGGAACAAGTTATGGGGCCTGGTTTAGGACGTGTAGATAAAACTGCGCCAAGTTATTCTCAAATGGATTGACTTGCAGAGCCCAAAAGAAGTTATAACAGAAAACTTAACAAACTGCTACCCAAAAAAATTACTAACCTTCACCTTATAATAAATAAGATGTATTTTTTGAATACATAACCCAAGGAACACTATTGCGCCTGCATTGAAAATGACTGCAATAAATATCCATAAGTGCTTCGCGATATCGTACTCTCAATATTAGGAACAGGTATTTAATGTGGTTTCTACTATATTCATTTTAAATCTAGCTTATGAAAGAAAAATAATAACTGTTGCAATTATAGAGAAAAAGAAACGCGTAACGTCAAAACTGTCGACGAACCATACATGCTTTGGTCTTACGCTATTTAACGACAGACATATTATGTCCACGATAAAAGTGGTCTCCATATAATATATTCCTACAGAGATCAGCTTTTTAGGATTGCGGGTGCCATTTTCTTATTGGACTCCACAGTCGTTGTAAACCACGAGATGGTTTTCTGCCTGCTAGAGTCGAAACGATGTCCGGTCATCATGAGGCGAATGATACCGGATGTGCGAAACATAGGGCACGGTGAGGCAAGCCGAAACCTTCAGGGTTCAGGTCTTCAATTCTCGGCATCTGCTAGCTTCTTTTGCAGCCCTGTCGAATTTCCACAGCCGCTATTGCAGGCACTTCGTACTCTTGGAGATCTGACTTTCGGTATTTGCGACGCGACGCGACGGGGCCCCGTAGAAGATTCGAGAGGAGATCAGATTGAGCAGGAGTAAAAAGGAAGTGCTGATGACGAGTCACCTAAAGAAAGTTGGGAATCCTTCCTGAAACGGCCGGATGCTGCGGGACATTCGAAGAGATGGTGGATCAGTGGCACTGGACGTGCTATGTGGAACAAGTTAAACCTTCGGCAAAAAGACTGCAGTTATGGTATGCATGGCTATGACAGATAAGCCAATTAGAAAAGTGAATTGTTGATCAACTTGTGAAATCAAAGGCAAAACTGAAATTTAAGCGAAGTCGATATTTATGGCAATATTATTCAATGAAAAGTTTGACGCGCTTTGAAAGAAGAAAAGTTTGCTAAAAGACGACGCACAGTAATCCTCTAAGGTTTACCGAATGTTTTGTCACAGAATACGGCGTTGTGAACTTTATTAACACGATCATACTGTTAATTTAAGGAAAATTAAAAGCCAATCAAAAAAAAATGAATGTGTTTTATAAATTCTCTGCGGAATAAATCAATATATTGCTATAGATAGACCACTCAAAAAGTACCATCAAAATAAAAACACAAATCGGAAAGCGAGCACAATCACATGAACAAAACAAATTTGGCGATCTAAAACAAAAAACACTTTCAAAAATAATCTTATTTTTTTCTAATAATCCTATTTCTACTCTAACTCCGTGTCTTATTGATATCATCCGCACCGACTCGAATATAGATTACCAAATAGCTATTTATATTAATTATTATACTTTGGAAGCTTATTATTGACTTTTCCGCATCTAAATCATGCAATATGGTCAAGCTGGCTTGACGATATAAAGCTCGTTTGGATGTAAAAAGATAGCCGTCATATAAGCTAGACTGTCCGTCCCGTCTACTCGACGACTCCTATAAAAGCGTACGGTGTCGCTACGAAAAGACATATTGTATAACGTGGTGGTGCTGTATAACTCCCTTTCGCTCCACTGTTCCACTCTCAGTCTATATATAGCTATAGGTAGCCATATAAAGTGGCAGCAGGGTGGCAGGAGCTCCGTTGCTTGCGTTGTTCGTGAATGCCAGAGATGAACGGAACAGGGCTATTCAATCAGGACAGCTTTGCTAGTCCCACTCTTAGAAGCGCTGGCTGCCAGTCGTCAGTTCCCAGCCTAGAGAACCATCGACGTTCTTTTCGTCCTTACATACTCCGGTCTTCCCGAACGCGAGCTGCAGTCTTTAGGCGCTGGAATGAGTCGGTTGAGCACGAGCTATCTTCAGCTGCCTCCCGCGAATCCTAGCTTTTTTCGTCGACACTAGCAGGTTCATATCATCTTCGCCTAAAGTAACTCCCCCTCTCTGACCCTCTCACTTTCACTCGATCGTTGAGCGGCTCTCTTACATTTCCTGGCGCCCTTTTTCGTAGACCGTTTTCCCTGGGTGCTTCCGCCCATCCCCTTTGCCCAAACCCGAAGCCCCGAGAGCTTCATAGATCCAGCTGACTCAGATCGCCCCTTCAGCTTCTCTTGGCTACTACAGTTACCTAACGTTCCACTTCCACTATTCCTGCTCGTGGTGATCCCCTTGGGACGCGTCGTCAACCAGATGATCGTTTCGTATAATCAACAAGCAGACCAGATCGCCAGCGATCGACCCTCTACAGATACACTAGATAGACGCCGGCGAAATATCTCGTCTTTGTGTATATGAAAGGAAGAGCAAAGCTCGACGTGCTGCACCTCGCAACAGGTAAATGTGATTGGACGACAGCGGAAAAATCGACCAGTCTTATGTCATTGTGCTAGATTGTGTCCGGCTGTGCCCATGTATTGTGTAAAAGTATTTACTTTAGTCAACGTGGAATTGGATGGCGTACATTAATAAGAGCTCTAGGTAACGGCAAGTACCAAAAATTCGTTAGGCCTTAATTTATCGCTCGGTTCATGACTCTTTTTTTGATTCACGGGAAGCTAACTTGCCTGCGAGACGACATCGAGTTTTCATTGCTCACTACAACCATCAGATTTTTGTGCCGCTTTTCTTCCTAATTTCTCATAACACTTTTTAGATCATAGGTTAACCTTATTTGATTTACAGGTTTGATATTTTTGTACCATACGCTATTGGGCAAGTTACGTGTCGCTTAAGCATTATTTGATCCTTTTTACAAATTCACAAATTTACATAACCATGCATACAAGCAGAACCACACCTAGACCCACATTAATAAATTCCACAATTAGCTTGTTTGTATCGTCGACTAGCGATACAATACGACATAACCGACACAAGTCCTTGAAAGGCAAGAACCGTGACGGTTCAGAATATGTGTTCCTTCAACGGTACTAGCGACATTTCCCCTTACTCAAAGCTCCTTCACAAAGGTCCTATGCCGGGATAGGTTCTTGATTATTTCCAAATCCACCGCCTTTCACCTCCCTCTACAATCCTAAGCAGACATTCTGCTCGGTCACCGTTCTCGGCCCGCTATGAGTCGCCAAGCCACCCTGGCTTGCTAGAAGAATATTTTTCAATCTTACTTTGCTTAGTCACGCCGACCTTTCCGCTTGTCTCCCTTGTCCAAGTCTCCTCGCAGCTTTGAGCGTTTATTCTCAGGGTTGATTCGGCCGCCTCGCGTTGTCCCGCTTCGCTGAGCCCTTAATCCATGCAAATGTTTCGAGGTCCTTCGCAAACCCCACCCGAAACCAGTTCCCCTCAGAACATCGTGTCGACTCCGAGGACATCTCGACTGCCAGACCACGACGCGGTATGCAGTGCGAACGATTCCTTTACGGAACTCAAGCGTTGATCTTCGTTCGCTAACGCGGGTTAGCCGAACAAAGGTCAGTGGAAGAACTGGAAGGTTTCGAGAAAGTCTGGATCAGGAACTCGAATCTATTGTAGATAGGTCTAAGCACTGTTTTTTTTTTATTTGACTTGAAATGACTGCAACTATTCACATAGTCCTCAAACGATTTTGCGTTCTTTTAGAGTATAGATGTACTATCTTGGTAATACACAGAGGTTCAGAAGCTGGAAATGGAGGCTCAAAAGATTCAATATAAATTGATTCCATAAAAGTAAAGATGGCGGCGATCAGCGATATTTTTTTACGTTTGCTAGTTCATGTACGGTACAGCATAACGTCAGTAATAAGCCACTTAATGTTCTAAACTGAGCTCTATGTGGTTACATTAAACATTGGTTCTTTAAACATTCGTTGACTTTAGGCTTCGGCTAGATAGGAAGATCGCATTAAATATTTTTTTATATATAAAGCAGAGCCAAATTACGTACTTATTTGCAAGAAACAAGAACGAGGAATTCTACCTGAACTGAGAAAACAACGTCCGAACTCGACGCTCGTTTCGTATTCCGTCTCACTCCAGATAACGAACATTTAATAGTTTTTGTTACAACATTTCTCTAATATTCTCACAGATGTTTACTTTGTCTTAGACTATTGTGCAATAAAGTATTCTCGACCATTTACTAATATTATTAATGATTATTCTCACTTAACTCTGACCACAGCTCGGTAGCCTTTTCAACCCAGAGTGATCTTTACTGAAATAGCCAATAACATTCCTTTGAGTTCTGAACCACTGAGTCCCATAAGTTCATTAGGAAACCGCCATGTCCGTTACGATAGATGTCCCGTTCATTTAGTCATATGCCACCGTTTTAGGCCCCAACACTGCGATACCTTCCCACGCGCCATATCGTTCGTTTCTCCTGATACGTTTTAATAGGGCCATGCTGCCCGCTCTCAGTGGGATTTCAGGATCGCCGCTGTCTTTCCTCTGCTGTTCCTGGCTAAAGAAGCAGCACCTGTTTATGCTGTCCCTGCTTGCCTAGCAGAATACGCAACAGCTGCTGAGCATTTCCGTTCGGTGTGACCCTGCAGTGGTCGCTGCGTGAAGGGGATCGGTCGGGGACGAATTACCGGCGAGTGGGGCTTTTCATCGAATAGAAGGAAAGCAAATGAGTAAGAGGGTAAGTATGGGGGGCGACATGTTGTTGGTTTTTGCCATCGTCGCCTCACCCTGGCGCTAGCAAGGACCAACATCGTGTCACATAACCAGCCAGGTCCACGGCAATAAGTCAAGAGGTCGCATGGGTAAACGGTCAGGAGTTGTTGCATAGGAGCGGTATTAAAAGATGTTAGCTCCGCCGCCTCGTCAGCACCTGAAATGCTGGTCGTTCGTTAGTTCGTTCAGTTGCTTTCAACGTAGGGGCGAGATGCCCGGTGGGTGCCGTAGTTACGATGGAAGCTCAAAGCGAATTTATTCGTAACATCCCTCACGCCGTCTCTTTTCAAACCGATGTTGGGTAGGCAGAAGAAATAAAACGTAGCTTTGCCCTCCGTCTCTATAACTGGAAACTGTAGAAGCTAATATAGACCAAACTACCGAACCATTAGATGGGACAAAGTTTGAAGGAAGATCTTTTTTGTAGAGTGGTATGATTCGATATCGTGTTTTGTTGCTATCGATATACCTGCTAGAAATGCTATACCTTGAAATGAATAATAATATTGGAACCTTTTTTTTTTTCGTAATGAAACCTTGTTCATCATACTTGGAGTTTTAGGTACAATTTACTCGTCGTATAAGGGTATAAACGATGACCTATCACATAATGCTAATATACCATATATTCACTCAGAACAAGAGCACCTACTTCGTTTCACGTAAACGCGTCTACGAATGAATCGGAAGAACGAGCGCAATTATATGTTGATCTAGGAAAATTGAATTACTATCTAGTAACGGACCGTTGTTAGCCGTCAAGCAGGGTCATTACTGAAGATGCGTGACGGGACATGACATCGCAAGCTTTCATTGCCGCAATGTTTGCTTGCATGAAAATGAACATACGAGATGAGGATGTACTAACCGCACCTGGGAATGTTCAAGCCCGTTGCTGGGAAGGCCGATTTTATCGATAGGATCTCTTTTAGTTTCGTTTTTTTTAAAATAAACAGTGTTGAAATTATGATAAACCGGACGTAATTCTCGACGTAATTCTACGCATGATATTCTGTCTAAAAATACGCGTCTTTCGGTGTTTTATAGGTATCTTCATGACGTTGCAGACTGGCGGAAAGTCCTACCCAACCGCTTTATAAACTGCCATTTCGATGTCACAGATAATGAACTTTCTGGCGGACCTTCAGCATTAAGTGGTTTCCTGTAAAGACGTGCTTTAATCGGTGAACTTATTAAGTGACACGTAGCACTGAAGTTAGTTGGCAGGAACAGTCATACCTTCCTTCAAATTGAAGACAAAACCTTTTGGAGACTAGCCTTGTAATGGATGGGTTGTGGCAAATGTAAAATGATAACATTGGGTCGGATTTCCATGACAAAATAAAGTCGTATTTGCTCTCCTATTAATACATGAATGTGAATCTCTATGCGAAAGTTGCCTCTCTTATGACAAATCTAGTATAATGGCCTTTTTTGTGTATCAGGTTACGTTGCCTATGTAGCCTGATCTATCGTTCTTACACACGCGATCCACATAAGGCCAGTCCAATCCGCTTCATCACCATAACACCAGTTTCCTATCAAACTTATTATAGGTTCTTTCGGCTCCCCATTAATGTTCCCTTTCTCTTTAACCGCCTCATTATTTATTGTTTTTTTTTTTATACGCCATTCGAGCGTGCTTTCTTTTTTCTAAAAGTTCACTGTGGTTTCATTGCGTAGTACACAGAATTTCATGTCCAGCGTACAGATCTCAAGTGAAACAAACCTATTCTATTTAACTACTCTGCTTGCGTTTTGTCGAGGCAGCGTGGAAGATTTGCGTCGTGTACAACGACGACTTGATAATTGGAAGGATTGCTTAGAACTGACTGAAGAATGGCATTTTATAGTTGGGGGTGCTCTACGCCTCAACCGGCCATCTGAGGATCGATTACAGGAAGACAATTTCAAGCAGGCTGTAGATTAGATCTATGGTATTTGTTCGATAAACTAGAAGGTTGGATAACGCTGAACAGACGGAACGTCACGTAGAAATGGT
Organism: Varroa destructor; assembly: GCF_002443255.2. Classification (NCBI taxonomy): domain Eukaryota; kingdom Metazoa; phylum Arthropoda; class Arachnida; order Mesostigmata; family Varroidae; genus Varroa; species Varroa destructor. The sequence goes on along the minus strand of NW_019211460.1, from coordinate 13,191,620 downwards.
GCTTCTTGTCAGCTTCTAATGTCTTATGCGGCACCGAATTACATGCAGCGAGAAAATCTATACAGAATTGTCACTAGTGGCAAAAAGTAGTCGATATAAATCAGAGAAAAGGATGACTAGCTTAGATATAAATGCTCAGCCCCAAATACAAAAAAGCGACAATTTGCGTTGAAGGGAACCGGAAGGATCTTGTGCTTTAGGAAATACTTGAGGAGAATAAGACGCTCAACGAGGATCTGTAGATGGCTCAGTGTCATTGAATAAACGAGCCAAAACAGCAGAAGACACCCGATGGACAAGGCAAAGCCATCCTATTTCCTGACAATTCCACGCCGCAAAGCTGTCCTGCAAGAGCTTGAGTAGAAGCTCGTTTTATATCCATTATATTCCGCGGACAATCTGTGGCAAACTGTTACATTTTCCGTTCACTGGAAAGTTAAATTGGTAACCGTACATTCAATATATCGGAGAATCTCAATGTCTAGTTGAAAGATCACTCGAAAGAATTGATTGATAAGTGGGAGCAGGTCATAGGGAGCGACAACAACTATATTGTAATTAAATGTATCGCCAGAATTTGCTGCTGTTTTGTTAAGTAAAAGCTAAAATTACTTTTAGTCGTGACTTTTGCCATAAATTGTAAAGTGTAGGAAAAAGCAACAAGTATCAGTCTCAACTTTGCCACGGATTAATAGCTACGAATTGTACATGCTTATGCCTGGAGTTTGTTCAGATTGGTACTCCCTATGTCCTATAATACGGGCAAGCCTGTATTTGCAGATCTGTCCTGTTGTAAGAGAATTTGGTACGTTTAAAATTTTTTTTTATTTTATTACATATGTAATCCAACCTATGCTGTGGATAGGATAGTACAATAACATCGAATCACTATTAGAACAGAGCGAAATGGACAAATATATAAGTATAATAAGAGAAATGGGAGACATTAATGTATCTAAGCCGTTCCATATATTGTAACCAAGTTTTTCAACGATGGTTACAGTAGACATACACAAGCAATCAATCATTGACTTTTCTAGGTTTTTATGATATGTATTTCCTATACTCTTTCGGTTACAAGGTCTGTGCATTAATAGTTTTACTTCAAATAAAGACTCGCATATGTGAAAGCATGTGATAAACAACGTCCTGTGCTAATGTAGAATAACTAAAACATTGAGCTCAATTGTCTGCTTTCTCTTCTGTAATAGGAACCCACACAGTGCAAGTTAGCCCCTTAGCGGTGACCCCCCCCCCCCCACACACACACATTACGGCGGAGCCTTAAGGAGTGGATGTGAAAAGTAATGACCACCTCCGGTCATCTCGACGACGCCGGAAACGACTCATTTCGAGAGGGGTACGCTACCATGCTAAGCCAAATCGTAAGGCAAAGGAAATGATGGGAAAAATCCGATCCATACTGCCGTAAGCTAGATTAAATATATGGCAATGAAATAATTTGACAAAAAGTGCGTAATGCAATATATGATATTTTTAGCCTATTTTGAAGATGTATATTTTTAGCCTAGAAAAACACCTATTCTCCTTAAAACTCGAAGCCTTGACGTGGCTCCGTTATGCAGGTTGGACTTTGCTCGTTACTAGATGTTTCAGAAGTTTATCGAAAACCACCGCTGAGCTTAGAGAAATTGCTACTTCTAGGATTTGTATCGTTAATTGTACTGAATGCACTTTGGTTATTTTAGATAGAGGAAATCTACTAAGGCTATCGAGGTGTTGGGACCTGCCATTAGAAATTGCAGAGGAATCCTGACAGAGCATACCAACGGTTGGCCAGCTGCATCTTGGCGCTATCTCAGACCTGCAAATTTGTAAACAAAGTCAATGATTATACGTTATGAAGCACGCTTGTTTTATGCCGACTAAAACTATAGTAATATAAATCATTACTATAGATATCAGCTGAACTGAGCGAACTGTAGACTGGATAGCCAAACAGAGCTAATGGTAACAGAATACTAAGGATTCAGAGTTAGAGATCAAGTGAAATATCTCTAACTTATCATATAATTCCATACTGGTAAACAGAACCATATTTTGAGAAGTAGGTTCAACCTAACAAAAGTTACTAGCCATTCGTATTGTCTGAAATTTTGATGAAAACTCATGCAGAAATATTACGAAACGAAAAGCAATTTAGAGCTTGCTTTTGGTTGAAATACTTAACGGAGAAGGATTTAGATGGCGTCTCGAGCATAATATCGTTTGCAGATTTGGTTTTATCTAAAGGATAGAGAGGATGACAGGATACGGCCATAAATATTCCATGAATCGCTGCTTTAATAATCACTATGATAGAATAAATATTTAAAAATCTCCTTTTTAGTGGTGTAACCGTATGCGAGACCTGACACACGCTCATTATACATGTCAAAGGACAAATATTTCGATCCGTCTATGACAGCTTCTATTAATCCGTTCTCGAAATAGGCGTAGAAGACGAAGCGTTCTGGGTTCGTGATCGGGCGTAACGAGCGTTTAGTATTCGAAGTAGCTATGTATTGGTACAATTCGTAACTTACTAGGTGATCTGAAACTGAAATATGTATCGTTTTTATATTGGATTTCTATATGTCAATCTCTTTTGCTCAATGAATATTTACGCCGCTAAGTTCGAAATTTTTTCAAGTTACATGTTAGATTAGGGGAAAGCTTGCATGGGATACGAAAAATCTTTAATTGTCCAAGAAGACCTAACTGACACCTAACTGAGTATGCAGTCGAAAAATATCATGAAACCCATGCAGCAATACACACAATTGTCCATGTGTGAGGAAGAAAAGGCCGCACTAATCTCCATTTGCGGGTCAGTGCTTCCCGTTTTTCCGCTTATTTAGTTTCATTGGAGGATTTCCTTGATTCCTGTTTGTAGTTACGATTTCCTCTAATAGATTAGTGATAATACGATAGAATAGGCAGACTGCAAAAAAACAACAAAATCCGCTTATTTCGAGAGCAGGGGCAAGGCTTTGAGTTGCTGCTGTTACGTAAAGACTGCTTGAGTTTCGCTCATACACAACGCAGTAACGAGCAAGCCAATACGAATAGAATTCGTATTTTTCTGCCATGGAGAAATTTTTCCGTCAGAGACTTTTTGAGGTTTTAGTGCGCTTTATCCATCGATTGTTCATAATGAAGAGTATTAGCTTGTAGCAGTAGCTGCTCTCGTATCTATTCTACATCTTCTTGTAACAGCCTAGTATAACGCCCGCATACCGAGATCACCTGCTGTTCTCTGCATGAATCTTACGAAGAATACTAGTGCCGTTCCGAGCGGTTCGTGTGGTGTTGCTAAAGGTCGATTTTTTTCTTTGAAATCTCGACGCTGGTTGTTAGAGGTCGCACGCGGAAGAAGACTCAATTTCACAGGCATTACTTGGGTCTCTTCGTTGTCCCTCGGCCCCTTCTCCAAATGGCGTTAATCTAGATAAACTCGTCGGCGGCACGAAGAGCGGCACCGTCCTCCACTTTGACCAGTGAGCCAGGCACGAAGCGCGCTGCTTCGGGTTAGAAAGACGAGGACAGCTAAAAGCCATACATAAACCAAGAATCGGCTTACTAGGCTCATGAGTATCCAGTCGTCAAGTAGAGCTCCAGTGTCGACACCAAGGCCTTGCAGATGTCTCGCTTGAATCACGGCCGACACAAGCGCATAGAACCAAATCAGGTTTGAGTTGCTCCATAGTAGGGGAAAATCGATACGAAGCCGAGTTCTGTCGCACATTCGTCCCTATCTCACGAATTGGCTTGTGGGAAAATCGATTTTTGCTTTTTTTACTCTGCAGCATCTTCATTCTTCCTTGTGGATGAAGAAAAAGAGTTCGCGGGAATCAGATACATTGAGAAATACATAGGGAGCTACGTAGTAACGACGTAGGTATAATAGAACGAGGTCGAGAAGTGAAAAACAACACACGATCAACATAAAATATTGTTTTTTTAATAGAAAATAGATGTGTGTTTATATTTCAGGGACTTAGCAATACTTTTTGTGCCTTTTAGTTGGCTAAGATTGGCTAATGAATTTTCGTGATTTTGGTAAATTAATGATGTGGATATTCTGTCCTAGTTGTCTTTCTTATTAAATAGTGTATGACAAGTCGCAGACGGAATTGATTAAATCATAAGCTGTAATAGAAAGAATGAGTTTGGGCTATTGTATGAGCTCAGTCCCTACAATAGAACTATCATCATCAGCATTTGAGTCGTTGTTACCTAAAATGAAGCCCGAGTGGCGCGTAAGGTTTTGATTTTCCGGAAGCGGCATTAAAGGATATTGCTTCGGTTTTCCGATTGTGAGGTCGCTTAATTACTTTATAATATCTTCAGTAATATAACGTTTATACGTTGTTATTCAGTGGATCACTCAGTCGCATGAGCTTAGCGCTATCACATAGATACTCATTACATTCTCTTAGTATCTTTGTTATATATATATATATATATATATATATATATATATATATATATATATATATAGAAGAAAACTGGCAGATGTTTCGATCTTTTCAAGCCTCTTGATTTGTTTGGTATTTTATTCTAATCAAGGTACAGTCTGCCGTGATCCTTCATGAAAATGTGGCCTCATGTAAAAATAACTAAATTTCGTAAAATGAGGTCGGAAAATAAACTCTTCTCGTGTACCTTAAATGTATATGTTCAGTTACTGTGTTTATCTAGGCAGCTGGTGCGTTTAGATCATGACGGAACATAGCTTCCACCACGTCACTGTAGAGGTGTTAAAGGTCTAGTAGATCAAAGATTATATACTTCATGATTTATTTGTTTTAACATTGCTTTATATTTACTTGAATATGGAAATTATTCTTTCTTGCCTACGCTGCATGCCGCGGCTTGAACGCTTTATAGAAAACACCTTTTAATGTGAAAAATTGTTCAACAACCTTGAACTTAAACTTGGTATAAATAACTTTCGATAAAATGCTTCTTATAGAACTATTCCATAACACATTGGACGTCTTTATTATTATTATTTCTAATAATTCATTCACATAACAACGTCCATTGGCCCAAGTTTAGGTTTATCAAGTACCTATTAAGGCTCTTGCTATTTGGAAGAAAGACTTCCAAATAATTTACAGCCTAAAATCATTTTGAATGGTGCGTTCACCTGCGAAGGTAACTATAGAGGGGAAATTGGGAAAACCATAGTTAACAGTGTCGAGATAGAAAAGATCGCGTTCTAGACAACGATAATCACTCATAGCAGTGTGATATCTCATAACTGTCACTAACAGAAGACATATTGCAGAGATTATACTCATATTGATACAAAGCCTGTTTTGAACATATTGCTATTATGCACAATACCTACATTATATAAAAGAAACATAATATAAACGTTGATACAACAATGACTGTACTAGTGAATTAGTTAAAGTTCGCAACCTGTTGTCGGTCGCCTAAAGCGACGCTTTCATTTTGAACTTTAGCCTTTGATTGAACGATAGCCCTGTATAGAAACATTCATCTTAATCCACGACTAAAAGGGACCAATTTGCAGCTGTGATTGGTGGAGCTTGGCCATGGTACGAGGCGCGATGTCGAATTCTGCTTCAATACGGACCGACTGTACTGTAGTATCGCTCATTTGATGCTTTTTATTATACGATGTGGCGCTGTGCAGCAAAGAGGCGGTCATTTCAAATCTTATACCTCAATGTTGGAAACACTTTCAAAAATAAATTTATTCTAACGGAACCTCTCCAATAACTCCCGCAACTGTTTTTTTTTTTTGCCGCTTCCCTATTTCTATCTGGCATTTACCTATTTAGAAAAGAAAACAAGAAAGCGGTGAAATATGTAATCTAAGAAAGTAAACTGAATGGAAAAGGACCCAACTTGGTAATCTTCTATTTGTTCTCATCCATCTTGTGTTTTCAACGGAGCATTTTTCTCGATTGACGACAGATGATCAGGGTCAAATTTGCACAAAAACAACCAAAAAGTGACCAAATAAATTCGGTCTAAAGTTATTACGCTAAAGAGCATGTCTATATGGAATAAGAATAGTGAAGCATATATGAATGAAGTATGGTGAAGCACGTAATACAATCAAGAATTATTTCGTGAAAGAATAATGCTGCCAGTGAGAGCTATTAATGAGTGACTCACATACTGATACGAAAGTGTGATCATATAGCAGCGCAGCGGTGAGGTAATTGTTTCCCATTCTGGCTGAGTGGACTCTCTATTGAGCATCATCAAGTATAACAGATATTGAAGAGTTTAGCCAAGTAGTTAATTCACGTGGCAAGAGTTCTGAAGCGCAAGTTTCAAAATGTTCACTAAAGGTAATAAGGCCTATTACTCAAACGGGATGCGTAAGGGGCTAAACTCTAACTCATTTGCTATATATTACATAACCTCTACATCTCTATCAGGCAGAGATCAAGAAATTTTAAAACATGTTACCCATGAGACACCTTCGTACAACTCGGGCTATGCGAAGGTCGTATTTATTCTCCAAAGACTACGGCTGTACGAGTTTAGGAAAATCATCGAGGTAATCAACTTCGTGAAGCCATAGCAGAATAACATGGATCGATTTACGAAGAAAAAAAAACTAATAAATAAACGTCTCGAAAGTGGCACGCCAGTTCGTTTAGCAGTTCACCTATTCAGCTCATGTAGGTTGAAATTTCTATAGTATCTAATGATTATTTTTCAAAAGGCAGTCTCCTGTTCCAAAAAGCTGTTCAATGCAACAATACAAAACAGCCGGCGGTTCAATATTAGTTCCACGACATCTTTATGACTCTCTTTACATTAGATTTTCGTTTACATAGAATTTCAAACCCAACGACTACGCAGAGAAGATCAAAATGCATGCAACGAGTCAACCTGTCACTGACCAGAGGGAATACTGATTAGAATAATTTAGCATAGCTTGCTGTGGTGGACCATGAACGAGGATGAAGCAGCTATAGTTATATTAACACAATATGCCATAACTAAATATAACTAGACTTATCCGGAAGATAATGTGTAGTTGAACTTGATCAACGTGGTTGATCTCAATCTGTCCATACTTCATTTTGGAAAAAGTTTTTATCGAAATTTTTCAATGCTTCCGGTCACGATAGGGTGAAACCTTCGTCATTATAGGTTTTGAGGAAATTAAATGAGGATCTTCCTAAGCTAAAAATAAAGAGAAAAATTCAAAACATATTAATATTAACGTAATTCGTATGTTCATCACTCCAGAACTGATATATAGTAATATTTAAATCGTTTTCGGACTTGTCAATCAACAAGTACTATTCTCTATGATAACGCTACTATCTGATGCCTGTAGTGCTGATAAATGAAGATCTGGGTCGCTGCGTAGTAAGTTTTGAAACAAGAATTAAGAACTAGTGAGTAGCAGTTTCGATGAGATTAGGTCCAACCATTAAGACTAAGCCTGCCACTGGACACACGTTGGACAAACATAATTTTACCACTTAAACCTTTTATGCAAATAAAAAAAATAGAATACATACAATGGGGCCTTCATTTTCAGCTGATATTTCTATTGTTTAATCTACACTGTGAACCATTACGTATTCAGCTTGCTCTAAACTAGTCAAAACTGTGTGCAGATATCTAGAAAACCTGCTTTTTGTGCCCTGAATAAATCATAGCGTTAATTAGTTTGTTTTAAGCTGAACAGCCAGTAGACGGAAGCAGATGAAACAGTATCGATATTAGGCGAGCGCTGAATTTTTAAAACAATCAATTCAAAGTTCTAGTTCTACAAAAAAACAATTTAGACATCGGCAAATAATGAATTTACAACGTCACTGGATCTTTGGAAAATTTTCGGAGTTAAAGGACTTCGTGTATTAAGGTGAGAATAGGCTGAATTTAAATGCAGTCAAAGGAGGATCCGTTAATAACCCGATAGAAAGGTTTTAGAGGCGGGATAACAAGGTACCACTACGGCTCTTGATACGCAGCTGAACGAACAAGGATGTCATTGCACATACATGAATCATATCAACGCGGCGGTATTTAAAACATGTCCTCGAATATTTCATGATGAACAAAACCTCTTGTAAAAGGGTTATCGGGTCTATTCACAACAGATCAAAAGTGTTACCAAAACGATGTTTTAACGAACCATTAGAAATTAGAGAAAAGAAGGTGCAAAGAGGATCGGAGGCATACAACTGTTGAAGAAACTTCTTTACCTTTCTTCTGCTAAGACAGTGCGCTAAAATAGGCGAAGCGTCTACCGCCTAACTGACATCAATAGAAAGTCAACGGAGACCGTTTTTCTTGGACACGCGAAATTTTTCTTGTTAGTCATCTAAAGCGAAAAATGGCGACATCATGCAACGATTTTTTTACCATCAAAAACACAATATAGATTAATAACCTTATTAAATAAAAAAAAGTACAGTTTTACCATAACGATTCTTCAGCTTGAAAGTTAGCCTGAAAATCATCGTACGTCATATCCACAAGCTCGTTGCCGTTACTCCATAAAATACGGAAAAAAGAGCCCAGAAAATAAAACATGGGCAGGTAAAATAATATGTATAAGAGCTAAGCTTTGAAGAAGGAAGGAAGACTTTTGGAAAATTGCAGAATAGGGTCTATGAGATGAAATAGGCACTAACAGGCCATGTAGAAAGTTGTTTTCGCGCTTATTCCTATAACTTACTCAGTAACTTGGCGAATAAGCTAACATGAATGAAAAAGTGGTATTCGATGTTTTCGCACTGAAATAGACATCATCTACAAATTTAGTAAACCGGATATTGCTATTCAGTTTTGTAAATATGATAATGTGCTGAAGTGTGAAAGAAACCGTATCTTAGAAATTATTAACACTGGAGATTTATTTCTGTTAGGACAGAATAAAAAACAACACAACTTAAACCAGTTTAGGTGCGCTGGCTAAGTCCAATCAATGGCACTTCTCCTAGAAACAGAGTTTGGTGTCGCTTCTCGAAATACGCAGGAATGAATAGTGAACTTCGTTCCAGGCGCCGGCAAAATGTAAGCGTACATATAGATAGGCGCGCGTTTTTTAAAATTCTCTAAACACAAACACAGAGCATGCCTATGTAGAATTCGAAGCCGGCAAGGCGTCCTGTCAACTTTGTTACCCACGGAGCACTATAAGATAGCTCTGTCTTAATACTTGTAAATTTACGATTTGCTCAATTACTTGTTTAAAGATTAATGCGTTGTATAGACCATTACTTTATTAGACTTTTAAAGTATTCATATGGTACTTACTTAGTTGACAGACCCTCACTTACCAAACCGCCGATGCCAAGCTTGATTACTAAGAACTCTAAAATACGTTATTGGCTAATTACAATTTTACGTAGGTTTGGCACTGATAATCTGAATATTTCATTTGAAGCAGGACATAGTAAAAGTATGAATGAAGTCTACATCTTTAATGGGTTAAGTAAGTGCTTTAACCAGCTGCCAAGTGTAATATCAATAAAAAGATAGAGAGATGCTGCAGATCGAATGGAGCTCTTCGAATCGACGAGAGAGACCATTTAGGCATATGGGCATAAAATGAAATAGTAAGTTCGTTTATTAAAAAAATGTAATAAAGTACAAGTGTTTATTATTACTTAGTTTTTTTTAATCGTTAGTTTACTTTTTCAATTACAACAGAATATCGTGCTCCAATCGTCATTATGTAAATTCATTCTTAAAAGCGTTGCGTAATGCAGGCCATTGTCTGTTACCAGAGTGAAAAATAAGGCAACGATGGGGAGCGGGACATTTGATTAGATTGTACGTTAGACTACAGGGTGAAGATATTAAATAGAGTTCGCTTTTCAGGAACGCCATAACCTAGATGTGTGTCTATCGAAGTATCGTGACTTTAACGAACAAGTAGGTAAGTAAGAATTAAAAAAATTACGAATGTAGGGAATTATTATTATTACCAAGGTTAATAGGCGCTTGTCATGTTAGCATCCCATATCATAGGTCTGCTGCTCAGATAAGTCTAGCAAGGCCTATCTGGCTTAAACTTCTACTAGGGGGCAAGTCTATGATGTTGCACCTAAAAGGGGTGATTCCGAGAGCTATTCACATAGAGAAGTCGACTAAGAATGTTAAATAAAATTTGAAAAAATATAATTGAAAAATCTCTTTCGCTTCTGAAAGCTTTGTTTTATTTCTATGGTGGCTTTTTATAAGGTAGTCAAATTACGTCATGTTTTCAAAACTTTCTGCTATAAATACTTCGCTGCAGATTTGTGCCCTGTGGAGGAAACCTATGCTTAATTCTGGGGCATCTTTACACACGTCTTATTCAAGGCTGGCTACTTGGAACAAATATTAGGTCAATCTTGCATTTCCTTAGCTCACCGTAAACACACCCATCATTTTTACTTTTTTTTTTTTCTTTATGATGTATGCGATTTACTTGAAACAAACAGATTACATAGCAACTAAAAGCCTTACGACTCGGTATTTTTCCATCTGTCGCCGTCGAGTTAGTCGTTTCATCTAAGGATATGTCAGTAATGACACTTCTAGAACAGAGCTTTTTTCATTGATATCCGTGTTTTTTTTTCTATCTTTCTCCGTATTTGATTATAAATGTTAATGCATATGCCTTCGTATCTCTTTAACTATCAGCTTTGTTGGGTTGATATGTGCGAGGCCGCGAACCATTACATGATACCCGTAACACGAACAGAACATTTATTTTGTTCACGTCTTAGCTATTTCATATGTATCGGTGTATATTGAGGAAAGCTATGCTGCTCGGCACAGTACGAGCATTGTTCCAACAAGTACGTAGAAACGTACGTAGACGCCCTTGTATATGATACGCTGAGTTCGGGCTGACGGCCTATCCGGTCAGGTTGTGCAGTCTTCCTGAAGTAACGACTTCCGATTCGTAAGCGGTCCCTCGTGCATTATAATTTACGGCCGCGACTTTTCTTTGCTGTCGCCATCGGCGTCTGTTACGCCCATTAGCAACACCGCCACCTACAGCCTAATTATATGGGTAAACAACCGTAACGGATTTCCCACAATTAAGTAGATGAGAAACAAAAGCAAGGTCATATTCAGCGTAAGTTAGCAGAGCAATTGCTTTAGCCTATTAAAACTAAGGAGATTATGGGATATGTAAATATAACATGCATAGATCGTATGAACCAATAACACCCTAGAAATATAATTATATTCTAATAACCTAAACCAAATCGATTTTGACTACAACTATAGATGAAAACGTTACGACGTTTCCCAAAAACGCCCAACAATACGGTATCGGGCAGTTTGCAAGTATGACTCCGAAACTAAAAGTATGAAGCTCTGCCCTTTTTAAATGAAGTCCCGTTCTTCAGCATTCTTTTCGCACTTTTCCTATCGTATGATAATCGGCGCAATCATAGACCCAGAATTTGACACATATTCTATAGAAAAGTTCACCAATTAAATGTGAAGTCTCATAGCCATATCTGTCAAAGTTTACATTTACATTAATGGGTTGTCGCAGGCGTGCAAGATGCATTGCTCGGAACACTTAGTATACTTTCGCTTGGGACTGGAACCCACCGATGGAGATGCAGCACTGTCGGCTATAATATTTGTAGTTCTTTATATGAGGATTCATCTATTCAAAGTTTCGTATTTTACACAACATGGATCGCAGCAGGCTGTCGTTTATATCATTTAAGGTACTGTTCAATGAGGTATGTTCACTTGGACATGATAAAGCGGTTTAAAGACGAACGAAGTTTCTGACAGTTTGGCTATATTTCACCATTTTTTTTTACGATAAAGTCACAAATGCTGCCCGAACTCATGAAAAATTTGTGTTAGACATAGGCAAGATAGGCCGCGTTATTCGATGAAACAGGCCAAAGATAATTCTGATCGACTAATTAGGGATAGAGGAAATTATTGCGAGACTTGAACCAAACCGGCAGCAAAAAAAGTGGCCTTAATATCGCAAATTGACTAATTTGAAGAAAGCTAGCCACGAAAATCTCAAAAAGTTCGCTTGGATACCATACAAGCATACTCGTTCGTATTTTCATTGAGAAAACACTACCGATGAAACCGTAACAAAGTCAAGCGATTTGAGAGCTGGTGAAAATTGGATCACATACGTCGATAATGTGCAAATACAAAAGTATCAAAAAATATGCTCCACTATCTCTGGCAAAGCTCGAACTGACACGAGGTCGGAAAAAATTGTCCCCTGTTAATCGCTGCTGTCTGAAAAAATGATCGATTCGACCGTTTCGTCTGATGTTAACGACCCGTAAAGTTATAGCAAACCTTGAAAAAAATAGGAACAGGAAAGGCGGCATCTTCCGCTAGCACGTTGCCGGACCACATACACCCTTAGACACCCGGAGAAAATCGAGAGATGTTAGATGGAAAATGTTAATGCATTCGCCACCCAGCCCGTAGTTGGACGATTAGACCATTACCTGTTTCGGTCTTTGCAGGACCGCCCTAGTGGTGTTATGTGACTTCCATGAAGAGATGCAAAAATTGCTTGGTCCAATTCTTCGCCCAAAAATCTGAAACGTCCTACAGAGATGGGATTGTGGTGTTACTAGAAAAATGACAAAAGGCCATCGATCAAAATGGTACATTTTTATTGTAGTAACATTATTTTAAAATATAGAAAATTTTTTGTTGATTTATGCCTAACTCAAAATAATAGAATTTTCTGTTTTGAAATTACCATAACAACACGTTTTCTTCACGCTGCTGAGATGATACTGGATTATAAGCACAAGAAGCACATCGAAGTCTCGCACTTCTTTGCATCAAGAATGTTACATGATGTTAGTTTAGTAAATATCTAGTATAGTCTAAATAGACTAAAATTATTCAAACCTATAGATCTTAAATAGCCTTTTAGACGATGAGGTCAAATGATACTCATGTAAAATTAAACACTCACCCCAGGGGTAAAGCTTAATTACCTTATCACAATTAACGGGATGAAGAACAGACCACTAATAGATTTCACATTATAATAAAAAAAAAACCTAGCTTCGTCAGATTCAGCGAAAAAGTTAAATTCAATAGCTATCATATACCCGATACATATGCTGGCTACGAAAAATATAAAGGACGAAACTTAGAAGGCAGATACTCTATAAACAGTCCGCTTTCCAACCATGACAGTCGTTTCCTTAACCAAAACAATTCGGCAAATGTTGACGCAACAAATTCATTCAAAAGCCAAAATACATGGATACCTGTTACGTTCTTGTTTAGTGAAATGTTCAGAGAACACTTCTTTACAGAGGCAACGGTTATTCTCACTTATCGCTTTAAGTAAATTTAACAGTCTCTGTTCCCAATCAATAATCGAAATTTTGTCTTACAAACACAGATTGAGCCAACATACTCTGTGCCTGCTTAATATATCACGTATGCAGGTACACCAACGCTGGCTCGGTAGCACGATGTTTTCGGGTTTAAGTCATTGGTATATGTCATCGTCTATTTAGGTACACCGCAATAGATCGTTCGCCTGGCATATTATCGGCCGAAACGTTTCTGCTCCTATATGTGTGTTGTGTGTTCATTAAGGGTAAACAAAACATTTTTAAATTTCATAATCCATGATCCGTACACACGAACCCTCTCTGAGAAGGAACAAACTATTTGGCAGAGTTCTCTAATGCTACTTCAGCAAAATATTTCCTTCGCTGTTGTTTAGAGAGCGTCTGGCCAGATGCCAACAGGAAGGAAGGTCACTCTGAAGAATCAAAGCGCTTAAGGCGAGACCTGCTACTACCTCTGGACGCGTTATCATCGTTGCTGTCAGCAGGAGCAGGACGAAAAAACGTCCTGCGAATCAGGAGCATCTGACTGAAAGATGCCCTGTCACCTCTTAGCGATGGTGCCAAGCAAGCGGACGACGTTCCACTGGGCCGAACCTCACCGACAACGGCCGCAACAATAGCGCCAATATAGCGCTCGAAGGGGAAACGCATTGTCAACCTGCCCCTACAGTTGTGTACACGTGACTGATGAGAAGGCCTCCGCAGGTTCTCCTCTTCATGTAGAAGCATCCAGATACACAGAAGAATATAAATTTTTGGATAGCGGGGCAAATTACGTAAAGTCGTTTCAATTTATATAAATTGACACGAAGCAAATTCAAGCTGGTTTTATTTTCTACTTAGAAATACGAATTTGTTAGATCAATTTTGCCACTCATGTATGTGCAGGAAGATCTCTGAATATGTGATACGACCCGGTACCGAAGGCGTCCATCGACAAAATTCTCGTCTTTTTACGACGTAAATTACCTTCATTTATTACTAATGTAGAAGCGTTTAAAGAGCCATTGTCGGATCGAAATGTGTAGTCGAACCAATCGAGTGAAAATTTAAAGGAAAGTGCTGTTGCAACCACTAAGTTGCCTTCAAATACCGTCTATTCAGAAATGTGCAGGTATAGAACCATAGTTCCGAAGACTCCGATCTAGCAGCCGTTAGGGTAAATGGCCACCAAAAAAATTTAACGCTAATGTATTGAATAAGAGAGTTGATCGAGAGCTAGAGGAATCCAGACTGGCCGCTGCCGCCATAGTGCACTTGGCATATGGAGAAATTCATCCTTAATAGGCATTCAAATTTAAAGAGATAGTCACCATTAACCGTCATCGACAACAAGCCATGCAAAGGTTCCATTAACTGCACGAAATTGTCAAAAAGCTAAAGTGGAACTATTTCTGTCAACGCAACCATTAGCGTTGTTAGATTATCGACATGAACTTAACGAAAAAACGAGTTTGCCTAACAAATTATCCTGCTACAGGTTTACTTGCCCGACCTAGTTTCAATTAATTATGTTTCGTCTGGTTCGTAATCAAAGCAGTACGCCACGATTCACATATACCTTCGAGCGAATCGGAGAACGAGGATCTAAAGAATTAGTATAAAAATTAGGTCAATTTTTCGTTAGAAATCAAGCGTCTACCAGCGAAGTTCGAAAAGGCCGTGGCGTTCGAAACAAGGCACTTCACACATTGTTTTATAAAGTAATCGTACGAAGATTAAGGATACCTCAACTGTACTAAGAAGAAACACCGTAAATTGTGCTTTGACCTGCACAGAAGAAAGAACGCCAGCTGGAGAGCGGGATTTGTTGTCCTTATAGTGTCGCTGAAGACGTAAGTCCCGTAGGACGTCCACCCCATTGATTGGCTGTCTCCATTATTGACTACTATGTGTTTTTCTTTTATAAAAAAGTCCTATATGGTGCAACGCAACTTCTAAAATCTAGCATCATTACAACAAAATTAGCGACCTTTTAATTGAGTTTTGTGACTATTCTAGTCTAGGTTTATTCTAAACCTGTGGCCACTGTTCTAATGACGAATAACTTCGTCCCAATAAAATTGTTAAGGCATACGCTTAATCGGTTCGATACGGCTGGACCTAGTCTTTGCTGGAAAGCTGTTTCTCTCAGGACGTTTCCTGCCATTAGCTCCGCCTGGAGTGAGATTGCTATTTGTACAGCTCACAAATCCTGACTGTTTCAGTGTCAGATCAATGTACCTCCCCACGTGTTTTGGGATTACCAGGCGCGCCAATCGACACATCGAAGT
Organism: Varroa destructor; assembly: GCF_002443255.2. NCBI lineage: Eukaryota > Metazoa > Arthropoda > Arachnida > Mesostigmata > Varroidae > Varroa > Varroa destructor. Next base: position 13,176,007 of record NW_019211460.1, on the reverse strand, counting down.
AATTCGAATAATATGAAGGCGCTATTGATCTACTCTCGACTAACGAGCCGCCGAATTCTCGCGATCTGCTTAGCAATGTTTATAGAATTTACTAGAACATTCTCGAATGAAATAGTATTGGTATCGTACAACTGTCCTATATATAGCATGATTCTACCGTTCTACAACTCTCAATTGGCGGTCTTTTGTTTCCTATTAATTTACCTCTCTCGCGTAACTGATTGTTATGGTCGTAGGGTACGACAAGCCTTTTTCCATCCAGCCAACATTTCGTAGTAGCAAACTGTTCGCTATTGTTTGTCACTAAGCAGACGAAATGCAATAGAACGAAGTAGTCGTCCGCTAATTCGTTTAAAAGTAAACATTTAGATCTGCCCTATTATTTCCGTTTTCGTTTCTATTATCTATTCAGACCTTTTGTTTTATTTTGAGACAGTTGTAAATAGTCGCGAGGCATTCAGACGACAATTATGCATTGTATGTTTCATGCCTTGTTCAAACTCATATGATAATCTATTGTGAAATGAACGGTTTTACTCACGGAAACTGGGACACCTGGGCTGTTATTCCCCTTCGCGCGTCTTACCGCCTCTACATCGCTACTCTATCGAGGTCCACAATTTTCCCGAATATCGTCATTTTAAGCTACCGATAGAAAAACACGAACTAAAGATTTTATAGCACAGTGCTGCACCTCTCAGCGCTTCTATATATATATATATATATATATAGTGATATTCGTCACCAGATTACCTAACCTAATATAACTCCACACATCTCTTTTTGATCTTAGGCGCTCTTTTCGAACTGGTTTTTCCTATATACACTATTTCCCCGTAAAACATTTTTCTAGTACAGCAGTTATTTCCAGCGTGTGTTTCCTCTGAGCCATTGGAAGTGGCGATATTTGAAGCAATGATGGCATGCGGCCAAAAGTGGGCACTGCGGGTTAATGAAACAGCAGGACACGGTCAAACGAGGAATGTGCTCGCCAAGTTGGTCAGGTCACCAGAGAAGCTGTTATCGACCTACGGAATGCAGTGAAGGCTCCCACAGCGTTAGCGGTTGAAGCGCAATGGTTTGTTCTCACGTGGGAAATCAATTCTTTGGGCTTCGAGCCTCATCCAATGAGGATGTGGTTCGCCCCAAGGTGAAGGCCGTTGCGAAGCAACGAGGAGCGAGCGAGCGACGGGGAAACCACTAACTTCATAGCAGCCGCAGGAACTGGTTTTCGAAATAGCGTCAGCAGGCTGCGGGGTTGGAGCAAATGCTGTTCTGACGTGAGAAACATGTTCTGAGAAGTTGGATGGCTTGTGATAGCTATGCGTAGAGAAGATGCAAAAGGTAGCGGACGTTCGTGATAATGGCACCGTCTGAAAGGGAAACCGCAATAGGAGTTAGGCTCATTACAATAAACCGCTAGCCTTTCACAATTTGACTTCTGTCGAATGTCAGTACCAGGGATACTCACAACTAGTGAAACTATCCGCTAAGTATTAGAAAAATATATTACAAAGAAAATGTCAGCAGAGCGGCAACGATACGTTTGTGCTTGCGTAGATATCACCCGACTAAGTGATTTACAAATCTATTTATTTCTTTATTACGGAGTTCCTAGTATTCTATCTTTTCTTGAACTAAAGTATAGTTAATATCAGTTTAGGCAAATGTATATACGAGCTTTTGTGGGAACCAAAAAAAAAAAAAGAGGAGGATTTTCTCGATGCAAACCACTAGCTAAAACAACTTCAACCACCTCCAATCTCGGAGTTGAAGGTCAACGATTTCGTATGTACTGATGTACTTACTTTTAAGTAGATATTTGTCACATAACTTTCATAATCACGATATTTCCTCACCATTCTGCAAGCTGACTGTCAAGCAAGCTCTCGTTAGCTGGAAGATTTGGTCCTCAAACATTGATATCTTCTTTCGACGCAACCCTAGAATGTCGTTAGCTATCTTATCTAGCTTTTCCTGCTATGTAAGTATATCGCAAAGACTTCAGCCACTGGAATTAGAACAAATTCTCTTTGAGGCCACACGCTCGTTAACGTTCACATGACGACTTATGGCGATGCGAGCTCCATTACCGTATTGAAGTAAGCTGCTTGTAGGTGATAAAGGTGAATGATACTTGATCAAGGCAAGTGCTGCTATCGGCATAAGAGCAGTGCTTTACGCCGATAGCAGCGGCGGGCCTCTTCGAATCGGCAATACGTTTTCCTACATGGTGTAAAGAATACGATATCCAATTGAATAATGTTACAGCTGTTTGGCCAAGCTAAGAGCGAGTTTGGGCTTGACAAAATCGAGAAACTTAGACAAAAAGAAAACGAACTAATAGTGGGATCCGTTTCATTTGCCCCCAACTTCATATTCAAAACTTATGTTTCCCCTTATTTATTGACTATTTGCAGTCACATTCGCTTTTATTTTCACAGCTATAAACTATACGCCTTCTTTTTTTTAGCGTGCCTCTTTGAAAGATGGAATTAGTTGCTTTTTTCACGAATGAGCCTGTATGAGTACGAATGTGGACGTACGAGCTAGTGTGCGTTTAATGTGATAATACGTCGGTGCAAAGCAGATGAATAAGGCTTCTGGATGTGTACAGCTCTGTGGCAACGGCCCGAATAAAAAGCAGGCCAAAACGGTAGCCGAACAAGGAAAAGCATGTCTATAGTGAACATCAATGAGATGATGGTTCTAGGCTTATCTATCGTGCACTTTACTGAAAAGTTAGCGACGAAGCGATCGCATCCCTGCCTTTTAGTGACTTGCCACAAGGTTTAAATCCTCGTTTGGACACTTGCTCACCTCCTGGCAACCGTTCTTCACACTAACTGTGCGATAGACCGCCTCTTGTACAATGATCATGTTCGTAGCGCTTCGTGCTGCTGCTGTGAGGAAACTGCTGCGTAAGGTAACTGTTAGGCTCGTTCACCTATAGAACGCGAACCAGCGATCTCTGTATTACGTGTTTGCCACTTCAAAATCTGCATCATTGCTAATAAATCACCAATCATCACTAATAAATAACTAAAACCAAATCGGCGCGGCTCATTATCTTCTAAAGTGATTATCTTTATATCGTAACGAACGTCCGCTTTCTAATGTAGAACATCCCTGTTCTCTCGGCCCGTAGCTCTGTCCGTTCTTGAGAATGTTGTGGACGCTGTACTCCCACACCTGTTGTCTATTGCTCAGGTCGGCTGTGTCGACATTCAAGGGAGGGATTCGCCGGATTGGGGTTGACAGCAAAATCAATAACAGCAGCGACAACTAAAACCAGAAAGGTGTTTATTGGATATTCATTAATTGTTTGCTTCCATTAAGATAACGAATAGGTGGAAGGTAAAGATGATTTGTCATTACTGTCAACGGTAATATCGGCACGAGCCTTCTACCAAACAACCACTATACGCCTAGACGCGTGTTGGGTGCGCTGTGATCCTCTGTGTCAGTACGGCATTTATTATCTACCAGCTATTTTATTTGTCCGTTACGGTTTATCGTGCGCTAATGGTAAGCGTAAGTTCATTACGGGTATTCATCGAAATACAATTAGAGAAACACGGTTGATCGTCAACGCAGCTTATATCTATAATGTATTGTTTTGTATACTGCAGCATAACATATAGGATATATTTCGATAAAGAGCGTTATAAGGTGCAGCGAAACAAACAGTAAAGGTGATTGTGTTTTAGAATTGATAGGTTTTAATTCGTTCTGTCGTGCTCTAATTTCAGACTATTCAGAGGATTGAGAGAGACAAAAATCCCTACCGTAAACACGCTGAACTCAGTTAATCCGAAAATGCTCACTTTTTTTTCTATCCGACTAATGCTGTACATCTGCACAGTTTTAACTGTACAAGTCGCAGTAAACAACAACACAGTGGGCTGAGCGTCTCACAAGAACGTTATCCACGTGACCAGATGGCACTATCACGAGAATACTTTCCGTAAATATATAGTCACTAAAGTCATAATCGATTTATTCATTTCATCCTTCGATTGCTATGTCTGCTTTGATAAAGCAAGCCATAGCTTGTGATTTGAATCGTAATTTAGTATAATGGAGCTGATACTCGCGCCGGTGCCATAGCTTCCGCAGACGGCTCCACCCATTCGAGGCTCGTTTCTCGTTTGACTAATTAGAATGCACGGTCACGCCTAACGCAAGCTGGGGGCAAGTCTTCATAAGAAGGGCACGAGAGTTCCCCCCCCCCCCCCTTTATCCAGCCCCTGTTGTCAGGGGATCACAATCGCACATAGTTCAAGCACACACGCACACATACCTATTGATTTGGCGCTTATTCGAATCGACCAGGAAACATTAAATACGTCGCCAGTGTCGTTCCTTTCCCTCAGCTAAGTGGCTACTTTTAGAGAGATCTGTGGCAGTAGTCCGCCTAATGTCCTTATAGTCTCCTTTTTTCGAGGTTTTAGGGAAATTTACCACGCTCGTTGCCCGCATACCAATCGTCCAACGAAAGGTGGCCTCCATCATAGGGGTGCTTTTGGAACACCTATGAACCAATTACGATATTCGGATATTTTACGTCGCGATCGGCCGCGTACACCCTGGGCGGCTGAGATCTCGCTGAAAAATCCCCGCTCGACATCGCGGTGGCCAGCACATATAAATACTTAATAGAACACGCACTGACATAATTCTTTTTTAAATATACACATGATATTTGAATCATTTGTTATTAATTTTGTTATTATATCAGGGTTTAGCATCGAATTCGTTCCTACCGGTGTATGCGAATAAAACGCTATTTGCTATTGGACTTGAACAATGCAGACTCATAGTACAAATTTCGGCCTACCGACACATTATACATATTATTATATATGTTATGTTTGGTAGCCATCTAAACCACGTTCACATTAGTGAATTCAGCATATGAAGGAAAATAAAAACACACTCTATTAGAGTGTGTTTTTAATTTGAATTTAATTTTTCTCCTGGCTAAGACTTCGGACCTCTGACCTTTGAAAAACTGGGCAATGCTTGGCTGTCTAACATATCCTTCAACATCATGTGGTAAATTGTAGATACCTATAAAGTATATGCATGTGAACGTGGGTGAGATGCTAAAAAAGATTGCCCAAGCTAACCTTTAGAAGGCGCTACGCATTACGCGGTTGGTTTGTGTAGAGGCGGAGATTCCATGATTTTGCTAGCATCTCATTACGCGAAAAATCAAATTGCTACCCTAGTGCAACATACAACGCATATGACGCACTGTGTAACTCCATAGACAGTTTGAGATTAGTCTGTCTGGAAAATTTATTCCGCTCAGGGTATTTCGCATTAAAATTCACTATTTTTTTCAATGTTTTGTGTGATTTACTTTTAGAAAAGCTGCCTAATCGCGTGCTTGCTTGCTTGCTCACTTACCGTCATAGACGCACTGGCTTCAGGCTATCACTTCGGCTTCGTCGATATTATTTCTCTCGGTAGATTTTCCCGTAAGTCGGCCGAATCCGAAAAAAAGCTTATTTCGTACGGTGTCGGTGACGCTATCGGCCCGATACTAAACAGTCTCGGTGGCCCGTTATCTTTAGCTCCGTAAGAGCTTCGTTAAGACCCATCGGGTCTGGACGACTCATGTATTGACTAAATTTTGCAGGAACGAGAAACGGTCGTGCATTCGGAATTTACCATGCTCCACTCTGCAGTAGCTTTTAACCGTCGTAGTAAAATTGCGTCAGTTGGCAATCCTATAATGATACGATGCTGCGGTCATTGGTGAGCAGCGTTTCTACGAACTTGGCTATATGAGTACTCAGAACATCCTTACACCGGATCCTCACATGGGGTAGCAAGTGCGGTCATGTTCGAGTGACCTCGCCTGTGACGTGCACAGATCAACCCTTCTCGTTCTTGTTATATGACAACTGTATTGACCAAGTGCTTCCTTTAAACCTGGATGCAAAAGGGTTGAGGCGCCATATTTTGTTATCATAACTGTTATTATATTGATCGACTTGTTAGCTTTTTGTTTTCGGTAAGCTAGCTAGAGTTATAAAGGATTATAGGTGATCAGTATTTAGACGTTACTTAGCTGCTTCGTAAACGTTGGACTATGCTGACGAAGCGTTTTTTTATATTTTTTTTTTATAATTTTATATTCTAGCGTTGTTTAGTTATGTTTAGAAAAATACAATTGTACTGCATGGACGTATCAATTGAAAATTTGATCATTTCAGGGCCTGTGCGCTCTATCAATTATGGCGCCACGTGACACCTGGAGCACATTGTAATACGCCTTTTATAGACGCACGCACCCTTTGACAAATGTGTGATTTGATGGAATCTATAGTTATAGTTCCGGTATGACAAAGGTCAGGATCGATTTCAGCCACCTTTATCCCCTATGTGCTGATGAGGTCCGAATAAGCAAAGATAATAAAAATCTTGAATCTTCGTCTCAGATCCTCTACGGATGAAGATGTGCTGCCTGTCGGTTCAACAATGAACGATGCGGAGCCATAGCGCACTTTGAAAACAAAAGCTTAATAAAGAATTACAGGTGTGGTAAGACTGGCTGAAATGAGGCACGTTTATGTTGAGAGGCTACTAATATATATTTTTAGGTTTAATTGTGGCTGTATGGCCACTCTATATCGTGAAAAGAACTCTATATCGTAGAGTAAAACCGAGGTCGAATTATCGGCTGATACGCAAACGTGTTTTTTCTGTTCACTTTAAGTAACATTTTGATTGTTATCTATTTGTCATACGGTAGAATATCGTGATTTCGATGTGTGGTCGAGCCGCGTACTCCTCTAGTATAATATACATATATTTTTTTAATTGAAAAATGTTTAAAAGACGCCGGTGGGGTAACTTAAGACACTCTAAATTGGCTGAGTTGAGGCATCCGTGACATTCGGGATAAACGCTGTAGCTAGCCTCGTGTGACGCGTCACGAATATCACGACAGTCGCGCGACTGCTTTTACCCTATACTAGTTATATTACTCACTGTGCTAGTCCGCATCGTAAACGTTCAGACGCTAGACTTACTTAGTACGGTATTTTTGCCATTACAATCCGTGACACGGATAGCTTTGGACTGACATCTGCGATCTGTCGTTAGCATTCCAGCTCAACTTTCCTCGGTTATACTCTCCGCGCTTTGCTAATCTGATTAAGTTCGGCAATATTGCTAAGACCGAAGGCGTCAACAGTGGTAATACGTTAGTGAGATGACGTGACGTATTCCTTTCGCGGTACCCAGTAAATGCCATCAATCAACGTATTTGATTAAGTAATAAATACTTACTCACGAGTATGTCGACTCATTCCTTTTAAAGTGAGTTAATATACCCCCAAACCGTCCATCTTTGAAACATATCTCAACTTTTTCAAAGATACGAGCTGGACTAATCGAAACATAAACTTCCTGGCAAAAATGCTAAGATTTAAGAATCGCTCGCCTAATATGAAGCTTAAAAAGGATATTTCCAACAAAACAAACTGTCTCATGTCAGTTGAGCTTTCGTGCTACTAACTTGTAGTCTAACTAAATTGTAAAAGAAACAATTCACAGTATATTGTACTTTAACTTTCTTCAACGCTCAGCTGACTCGAGCGCATCTTCCCCTATATACTGACCATGTATTGCGCTATATCGAGCTATAGCATTCAGCACTCGCCGTAGATTCTCGGCTAACTCTAATGGTATAACATGGAAAAAAGCACACGTTTCAACTAGCTCTATGCACATAATTTAGATACAACGAGCACCATATAACGGGGAATTCTACGGCAATTAATAAGGTACGAGTTCCAAAAACGGGGTCACAACAAACGTAGGCCCACTATAAGTCGGTCAATTTTCCCGGAAATTTGTTATCATTGATTCAGCTCCGTCTAGCAGCTGGCCACTTTTTATCTCTCTCAATATTACTCCGCAGTAGATGTTCTAAAGAATAGTTATCAATAAATTTGGGCTGATGATCAGCTAAACGAAGGTTCGACTTGCTGATCGAAAATCTAATCTCAGACATCATCTAGCCAAAGACAAAACGAGCGCTAGATCGGGTGAAGTTCTCCTTTTCCAAAAGGTCCAAAAAAAACAAACGAGTTTTCGGTTATACTTACCATTGAAGAATACTACATACATACCATATGCATACATGCGTGCTATATACGCATGACACATACACTGTAGGAGAATCATATTATCACTCGCAGGCGTGACTTGTCCTCATAATGTGACAGGCACATGTCTGCAGCGGAAACACAAGGAAAAAACCGCTCGTCTCACCGGTTCATCGCTGTGGGTAAAGACCGTGTGATCAGAACGATTCGCGCGTAGAACACTCACTTCACATCGGGCATCGAAAGCCCTCTTCATTGATAGGACTCAACCCCTCGTGTTCTTACAAAGTGCGACATCGTCATTACGATTCGAACTATCACGGACTGTACTCTTTTGCCCGGACCCCCGCCAGATCGGCAGGGCACCTTTCGGCCGATTTGACGACCTCGGCAGTCCTCGAAAATCAAAGGCAGCCCTCCCCGACCGATAGACAGATCTGAAAGCTGTACATAACTACTGTTCCAAACCAACTTATTTTAGATTTACAACCAAAACGTTCGTAATGGTCTCTATATTGTTGAGGATATTTTTGCTTCGAGTTGTAGAAAAGTCATAAAAACTTTTTGTGTTACCTTATTTTGTATCACAAATATCTACTATAAAAATGCGCCTCATTAGATAAAAAAAATAAGAAATACGAAAAAGGACTATTGAGATAGATGCCATCTAAACATCATCTGCCAGGAACACTTGTTCTATATACGTTTGTAATGCAATGAATTTTCTTTTTGCAAACGATTTTAATCTTACGGCTGCATCAGGATACGTGGTGATCATTGTATACACAATAAGTAACTTTTGTTTTCATCTAGTTATACCACTAAAAAGCTTGCTATGCAAACGCGATCCGCCAAACATTGCCCTCAAACTACAATCGAGGCCCTATTAGACGCATTAGGCAGTTAAAGAAACTGAGATGGATCGTCAGACGATGTTTGGAACCCAAAAGTTGGCTTAACAGGGCCTTGGAACCCACTGTCTCTCTCCTTTATTCTTTCGCCTTTAGGGAAGCAGCAGCTGGCCCTCCCGCCTACAAGGTCTCCTTCGGCCCATAGACCAGCACAGAATATTATGGTTAGCCCCTGGCTGCCTTTAACGGCCCCGTTAGCATGCCCCTCTAACCAAATCTATGATGTCGGTGAGGATGTCGACAGTGGCGACGAAAGTTACAGTAAGTATTGCCCTGCCGCTTCCAAGCCGATGGTTAGGTTAGACATTTTCGAAAATGAAATATTTTAGTATGCAGGACCACAAGTGGCGAAAGAGGAAGAGGAGCGGCACTGTTCCTGTCCCCATTTTCTGTGCTCTTCCTCTGGCTAGTAGTCAAATAGTGTAAATGTATTGGCATTGCTGGCGCCGTTCTCGTGCAATATTTGACGATGAGGTTGAGCTCGGATCAGCTTCGGAGTCTAGGCCGGAGCCAGGCGACGACAGATGGCTGCATCGATGGCCCTTAAATCATCGACCACCGCCAGCGGCCACGAGTCAAACGGGCGATTTCCGATCCTCGATGTCGCGATCCCACCGACAGATCCTGATCTGCCTCCCACTCGGTTTCCCTTATCCGCTAGCTGTTCTATTGTCCAGAGTAACGGCGGCTGCGATGAACTATATCGAAGTGATGCAATTTTCCGCGACGATTCTGGCCGTGCTTCGAACGAGAGTGGTGAGTATGGAACGATGCCTATTGGTGGGCGGCAATCCGTCGATGAGCGGCTGACTTATGCAAACGCATAGCCCCAACCCGGCTAACCGTCGTAGATAGCACGAATGAACCAAATGTTCTGTCCGGGGTACGTCTGAGCAGCGCAAATATGACTGAAAGTGTTTCGCCTGTATTATGACAGTACGACGGGGTAGAATATGACTAGAAGAACAATGATAGCGTGTGTGCATGCAAACTCAACTCGATTATGCATTCCGTACATTCGTACTGGTGAGCTTTCGTTTCCGGGTGGTCGCCTAAAAGCTGTCTACTTTATAAAAAAAGATCAAAAATATAAAATATAACTTGAAAAATCTAACCCAAATGAAGTGATCCCATAAGGGCGTACTGCATCAAAGGCACGACGGATATATTACTGCTCTATTTAAGGTGCAGAAGATAAAGTTTCTAGATCTGTATCGCATCTACCATCGTTTGCGCGATCTACTGACGCAGACCACGAGCACAAAGGACGTACAACAAAAGTAAGGAGTATTGCTTCTAGGACTTTCAATATAAATGTTTTTGTGATTATGCGGTAACGGTACTACTTGAGATAGTTGTACTATTGGTCGTGGCGGCTACAATTGGTTAAGGCGATTCACGGTAACAGCAAAGATAAGTTGATGATAATTATTTTTGTCAGTCCTATCGGCGGAATTATTCGACAGACGCTTAGTTTAGCTAGTATTGTACGTCGTTGATAACTGAGAAGGCAATTTTTCCCACTTTCGATTAGAAGGTTATGAAGGACTGAGCCGCATTGGTGGCCGAAAAATAAAGAAAGCGCGAGAGGTGGAGCCTGGATAGCTAAGTATGCATATCGAATCGGATATATATATATATATATATATATATATATATATATATATATATATATATATATTGGATAATATGCAGTAGCAGCAGCAGCAGTGACTACTGCATCGAAGCGGCCAGATACTGAAAAAGGATAGAGGTTCGCAACCCTGACCATGGTCTTATCGATAGATGGACTGACTAGTAGCTCATCCCGGTCTTCTTGTGGGCCCACTTAGCTTCCTGGTGCGACGGCCCGAATACCGTTAGGATGTTCAGCCCCCGCACGTGCTGCAGGCCATGACTCAACGTCAACCAGGCCAAAATCGAAAGGGCGAGAGTGTTCCTTTAAGAGTTTTGATGACGTCTCTTGAAGATCACTCATCGCCTGGGAGACCCTTGCTGTGTGCCTTGCGCATATGCAAATAGCCTCTGTCAGATAGCTCGTTGCGTGTCTTTCGTCGACCAAGATCCGCTGCGTCGCTTTCTGTCGCTATCTATTAGCTTATCATCTGACGCTTTCCCCAGGGGATGGCCCAGCAACACAAGGAAACGTCAGTGGTAGCTCCCTTTCACAATGACTCTTCGTCGTTGGTCTCTTATTTTCTTGACCAAGAAGACGAAAAGCTGGGTCCTAGACTTAGGCATAAACGGCAGTGTGCCAAAGTGTCTGCCTCTTTCTCTTTCTCTCTCTCTCTCTCGAGAGAGAGAGAGAGAGAGAGCAGAAGCGCTGCTGCTGAAGAAGGCACCCCTCGCTTAAGGGAAAACACTGGCCGAGATGGGTGCTCAGGGGCAACTACGAAGTGAATTATCATAATATTACCATCGAAAGGTCCGCAGGAGTGAAGCAGACGGCAAATACATTTGTCATTTGTGAGCAACATAACGGCGGAACATCTGTCAAATGTCGTTGTCGTTGGTGAGAGCGGACTTCCAGGCAAGCAAGCGACTGTACTGTGTACTGCATACGGTGTATAGCTAGCTAAAGGCAGGGAAGAGGAGAAGGCGAAACGAAGGGGCAACGGGAAGACCTGACAGAATGCTAACAGAAATAGCGACCATCCATGCTTGGTCGTCGGTTGGTGCGAAGAACAGCGAAGCATCATGGAAACACTCGGCCGGGCGAACATGGAGAAACTGGAGCAGCAGAACACGGCGCGACAGGCAGTAGCAGCGGCCGAAACCGGCTGGGCACTAGCACCCAGGCAACGACGGGGCGGCAGTTGCGCCAGTTGCAGTACAGTGACCACGGCCGAAGACGAAGCAGAAACAGAATCTAGACAAGGAGATAAATTGATGTTCAGTAGCTTGGGCGGGCATAGGGCAAAGCCTCCTTGCTATCTCCACCACTGCCACCACACTCGTACAGCTCCTTCCTTTTCTTCTCTGTTAGACGACGATATATCCGTGACGAAACCGACGTAACGGGACCTTTTTGGCTCTAGCAAAGCAAATTACCGACGCGGAACGATCTAATAACGCTTCCCAGAAAAGCGAAAGGGGATTTCGTTCTAGCTTTCCTGACCGGTAAAAAAGGGTTCTGAGAAAGGGCTCGGAGTGGGCCCTCACGTTCGTTTGCCCGCTACGAGATAACGAGTTAGACGAAAAGCGACTGCACACTTGAGCTAGTAGTTCGGCATGTAAATCGAATGGACAATGGGCAAAGAAAGCCTGAGAAGTTACAGATCCCTTAAGCTTCAGTACTTTGAGACCTAGGCCGTGCTCTCCTGTGTAATATAAATCACAATTTTTTGTTTGTTCCATATGTGAAATGTAGACTAGCGTACATCCAGAACCTTTTGTCACCTTTTTTAGATTTTGATTCAAAATTGGCCAACACTCAACACTCGCAGATAAAAGAGAACAAATAATCATACTGAATCGATGCTTCCTGATAGAAAAAAAAATTAATTATCTTGGTACAGCAAGTGAGGTCACGGTTAGCGCTGCAATTTATCATTGTTTTTCTTAGAAGCTTTGAAGAACTGATTAATATGTTGAAAACGAAACCTGCATGTATTTTTTGTTGGGAGTCAAGTGCAATACAGATTACTCCCGGTTAAGATTAAACAAGGGTTTTAGACGGCTATTATCGGTCGGTTGAATAGAACTACTTCACTCAGGGGGCAGTCTCCCTCAGGTCGCTGGGTAGAAGAAATCTCCACGTAATCAATGACGGACATATGCTCACTGCCTGCAAAACAAGTCTTGCATTGACCGCGAACTAACTGATTGATATAATTATAAGACAACAAGTCACAGATGAGCTGTAGAGTTTCCATTATCACAGAAGGCGACTACATGTGACAGAGGTAGAACTAATCGGCGGTCAAAACCTACCAGTCTAACGGGAAACCGAGAGACAATCCAACCTGAACACCAGGAAGCTGAATAAAAAAAAATACCTAAATATGTGGTCGATGAAAACCCAAATCAATCGGTGCAAGGAGCTCAATGAGAGTTAGGTAACACACGAGAAAAGCGCATCGAAGGAGCGAAAAAGTATTCATACGAAAAACTCTACAAGACAATACGATACTATGCCTCGAAGATCAAACTTCTACGGTTACTTACAAGAGCGACGGTTCCTATAAGATAACAGCACTTTGGTTTATTAACGAAACTACAGTTATGATAATGTTCAAGTTTTGTGAACATATTGTTAAAACAGTATGGCGCTTGTAGTGTAAACAAAGTTACCTCCTATTTGTTTTAAACTATGTATACATCGGAATTGCAACGTTATGGTCTGGGTTCGAACCTGAGTATACATAGACTTTGTTTTGTGCTTAGAGCCAGCCGTCTGAGAGAATGCTTGACGGCGATAGCGGACGTAAAACTCGAAACACAGAGCTCCAATGTCGTATAATGCAACAAAAATTGAGTCCTTCACTTCAACAACCCCCTATGATTCACGCGACGACATTGGACCCGTTCTCAAATTATTAGCAGTAATAAGATTAAATACTAATTGTCCGTAAACCTCATGCAAAGAAATGGGGCGCAATTTGCCACAACGATGCGACCCATTCAGGTTTTCGAGGATGGCAAGTTTTTTTTTCTTTGTTAATTACAAAAGAGAAGAACGTCAATATATTTTAAAGGGAAACCTAGTAACAATTTACTTTCAAGTCGTAATTCAAGAGAGCCAATTGAAGTAGCAAAAATGGCTTCGTCCATATCATTGAACAAAGCACTTCTCTGAGCAGAGCGATTAGAGGTAACACGGGCGACGCAGCTCACAAAGTCCGAACCTTTTTCACCCAAAATTGGACCATCTGAACGGTGCTTTTACCTAGTGTCGTTTGTAACAGTTGAAAATATTTTTTAGCCTGAACATTTGAAGATCTCAATGTTGCAGCGGCCGTAGTAGCGCCTTTCTAACTTACGAACACATGCGAAAGAGCTAACACCTGATCGCATTTAAACCCTGTCTCGCAACTTTAAGGCCTTCATCCCCAACAAAGCTCGTAAGGTGTCTCTCCACCTAGACAAATAAATTATTACTTATTTGGCGAATACTTTATTATACACAATCTCCAATCATTGTAAGCAATCAAGCTATTTACCATCATTAAGGTTTTACAGTAGTATAACGTGTAGTAGGTCCCATTAAAACGTCTAATGATCTTCCCCTTTTTCTGTACTACTACAGCTTCAAGGAAGATTTATTCCTAATTCCTATGCGGAAGTTCTCATTATCCCAGCATATGAGCTGCTGATAAGTCATCCGGATCAATGGCAGCAGCCTAGTGTATTTATAAAGACGTATTGATCATTTCAACGGGGGTGGTGTTTAGATACTTGTAATGCTAAAAAATTGCCAACTCATCTAGATGTCCAGTTTCTCGAGTTCAGAGTGGAAAAGATGTTAAATCTTATCAAAGTTAAATCATTTAGGTGTTTTTGTGCAGCTGATTGCTATAGGATCAGATTCGCCACATTTTCTATAAGACACTTTGCCCCCTTCGAAAAAAGATTATGTGGTTCAGCCTATAGCATTTCAAACGGGAAACTAGAGCTCAGACGCACAGAATCGCTTTAGACATGTTATGCCACAAATATTTCACTCGAATACTGTTTCTGAAGCGCCAGGCAAGAAGTGATCAGGAAATGATCGGGGTCTAAGATACTGACCGAGTTATGCGGCAGGAAGTCAACTGAAAGATAGCGACCAGAGGAATAAAAGTCTAGGCAAGGTCTTGTATTATTGACTCGAAAATTTAACGACAAATGACCTTCAAACCTTTGAGAGAAAGTTACTTCGCACACAACACTGAAGGTATATGGCTGATTGGATTATTATTCGCTGGCTAGAGCTAGCGCCTAAAATAGTTGAAAGCATACTGCATTGGCAAAAGGAAGTGGCGGAAACTTATCGTTCACCAAATAGGAGACCGAGTTCGGCGCAATAAAATTGTTAGGTATTTGGGAATGAGGCTTGACCAAAATCTGACTGGAACTTCACAATGTAAGCAGTTACGAAGGTAGCTATGACAGCACAAAGCACTAGAAGGCTGATGTTAGAATTCGTGTAATAGAAAGGGAAGACTATTCGCTTCGGTAACAGACTCGATAGCTTTCGACCGATGCTCCTATCTGAGGGGAAAAAATGTAACCGATTACTGAACTGAGAAAGGCAAATGGAGAGCTCGTACTCCGAAAATGTAGACCATACAAAAACTCTTATCACTGCCGTTATCGTATGAAGCGGGGCGACGCCGTAGGACGTTGCAGTCAACCAACGGGATGCTCTCATATGTCTCAAGATCATAGGTTTATATTAGACAATATCAGAAACATTGTTGTCAGAATATTGCAACAGAACCAATCAAGCATAACAAGGATCATTATCTGAGGTAGGAATTTGATAGCGGAAATCAAAGAGCGTTACTAGAGGAACTTCGGCGGGTTAACCTACCATGTTTTGCAAGCCCTTACGGATAGTAAATTCTTCCAAGAGCATCTACAGAGGATTGCATATAGGCATTATGATACTATCGAGTAAAACCGTCTAAAAGACACATTGCCATATTGTTTGAATTCTTCACACAGCAAATGTACCTATCGTTAAAAAGAAGCTCAGTCAAATCACATCAGTATTTAGATTTTGAATTCTATTTTATAGTTAGTGTCCTTATTATACCCAGAATTAAAATAAACCTACGGGTAACCTAAAATACTGAACACTTTTTCAGAGAAACATACGTGCACGAATGAGGGAAGCGATAATATACACAGATTTTAAAGTTCGTAGACGTGCCTATTCTTAAAGTAAGTTTAATTTGTCCAAAGAGGTTTACAAAGCTTATCTTAGCTTTGGGGGTTTGTTGGAAAGGTTGAATTACTCGCGACGCAATCCAGGTTCTCTTTTGTGCTTCTTATAATCAAAGGGCCTGCGGAAAGCCCTTATATGAAGAGTCCTCCTTGACTCCTGATTAACAATGAAGTGGCCCACTTGCGCGAAGGTTTGTTAGCTCGGGGCGATGCCAAGAGCTACGTAGGAAAGATGCTGACTCTGTTTGACTTAAAACTGGAATATTCTTCACAGACAAGATTCAAGCTTCCAATAAGATCTTGAACCCCGGCCCAAGTCTCACTGGCTGTCTCAGCACAATGGATATTAGTGGTGAGCGTTCGCAAGCTGGAAGATAACTACCAGTCAATTTACGATCTCTGAAAGAAGAACGTCACGGCAAAGCTGAATAAATTTACAGACAAATGTTTGACATATTAATTTGCCTATTTAATCCAATAAAACCTGATCTAGATGCTCCAGGTACCGTTGTGAGATATAACTTAGAAAAAATTAAATTATGTTACGAACGGAAGATGTAAAGTGACGCAGATACACCAATACGCTAGCCTCGCCGCTGTGTTAATCTTGTAAATTTTTCCAATTTAAAATAAAAAATTATCACTTGCAAAGAGCGTATCTTGGCCGGAGCCGCTGGCACAAAGAAAAATCTGCGTCATTCGAATTTCTTTTGCTAAAAAGTACCTCGAACCTATTGAAACTCTTTGAACTTAGTTATTCTTTTCATGGTGAGCTTTAATTAAACGTTAGCCTTTTAGTATCTGAGTTTATCATACGACGTTCGCCACAATAATTTTTAGCAACGTTGTTATTTACTTCTGTTTAATTGTTGGATGATAATTCCCCGTGTTTGTTTATAAAATCCGTATTCGTCTCTGGTATGGCATACAATGTCCTTTCGACACGCCTGTATCTAAACAAATGTCTTTAAGTTACGTCTAGTTACCCCTTAGTTCCTACAAAATTAAGTACGTCCAAGTCCGGGTTCGAGTTTAGACTACCAGGTAATATTAAAACATTTGTTTATTTCCGTTTCTTGCGTAAACCATAGAAAAAATAAGCTTGCGTCTGTGTGATATCTGTTTGGAGCTCACATTGAAGTATGTTTGTTATTCACGACAGGGACTGATACGATATGCCATGTATTACTTTGTACATGTAAAAACGCTCTAATTATGTACAATGATCCCTTTGAAAATAAAAAAAAAAAACACCAAAGTCCTCACCGAGGTATTCACCGGGGCAAAAATTCTATGCCACCAGTTCGCCTAAGAAATAGGTTCACATTCCCACCAAGTCAACCAAAAGGCAATCTTGTCAATAATTATTCGCAGAAAGCTAAAGGCCAGTTTGTCAAACAGAATTGCAACTAGCTAATACGAAGTGTTCAGTCTTGCGGTATTATACAGAATATCATAAATGGGAAATGGAAACACATGGGTACATTCATACTTCTTTCCAGGTAATTGGGTTATTTTGTTCTACAAATCACTTACTACATAAAGTCAAAGTAGTAAACCATACCTGTATATCACAGAAGTAATGGACACAACGAGCAGATCCTTGGTCCTGTTGAATCATTGTCTCAGTTAACAACGAATTCTTTCTTCCCTCGAGTCAGCCGGTCAGCGCGTGGGATAGTTTGCGGCGGTACCAGGGCGTCACTCGATTTTGACATTTGCAGCTCTAACACTACTGCCATTATCACATCCGGTTTCACCCCATCGTTCCGTACTTGTACCCCCTTTAGTGGGCAGGCTTCCGTTTATTTCTGCGTTAGAACGGCTCTCAGTAACAAACCACTCTCAGTAGTCCTCACAGTCGCAGCAACTGCGACGCTAGGGGGTTTCAGCAGTAGGCCCTACTATAATATTAACACAGGAAGAGACCATTAGTCACGTAGAGATCCTATCGTGTTCATTCTCTCCATGCAATTGACCTTTGTATGG
Organism: Varroa destructor; assembly: GCF_002443255.2. Taxonomy (NCBI): domain Eukaryota; kingdom Metazoa; phylum Arthropoda; class Arachnida; order Mesostigmata; family Varroidae; genus Varroa; species Varroa destructor. The sequence continues at coordinate 13,158,111 of NW_019211460.1, read as the reverse complement.
ATAGCGCGCTCTGACAGGAAGAAAGGAGTCCGAAGTGGTCTATCTGTGTGATGGCGTCTTCTGATTCACTTGTCGTCACCCCTCGACTGGGGGGTTAGTCCAACGCTGATTTTCGCTGGCAATAGGTGCAAAGTAAAAGGGGCCGGAGTAGCAACTTTCCTGTTTGCCATTGTAATACTGCGACGTTACGCACACTTAGTAAGAGAGTCATCCAGCCACAAACATACACACCCATCTAAAGCTGCGATTCATTGCAATTCCATTGGGACTCGACGAACTCTAGTGACAACGGACTTCTTAGCAAACGGAAGCAGGTCCTCAGCGTGTGTCTTCCGTCGTACATATATGGGCAAACCACAGATCACAGGCGCCCACACCGAATCACACGGAATCGGCAGAAAGAAAGGATGGCCCCCTGATAAGCTGCTGCAGAGAAGCTTGTCGGCAGCATTTGCTCCGTCAGGACTGCAAGAATTAATCATCCTAACGCACATGCGGAGTTATATAGGGCTCCTTACTTTTGCAAATCCAAACCACGGTTCACTAGAAAGTTAGAAGGGCACCGAAGAGAGAAACAGCACGAAAGCAATGAAAGCGAGGGATCGGCAAAGCTCATCGGCCCGCCCGTTTGCTTGCTTCACGTCGGCTTTTGCAAAACGAAACGAAGGGCTCTTGCCCAGCAGAACGAAGGAACAGAGTGAAAGAATGATGAGACTGCTGATGATTAGCGCGGCAACCCCAAGTAAGAGGAGAAAAAGAGGGTTAGGGAGAAGTTGAGGGCGAAATGGGACTCCCTACTCACGAAGGAGGCAAACCACTGTCAAGGGAACTAGCTGGGGTCAGTGGACCTAGCGCATAACCACCACTATCGGTAGTGGTCCCTGAAGCGGGGCCGGCGGTTACTGACGCAAGAAGGTCGTTTCAGTTTTGAGGCTCAGTAGTAACTTCCTCCTTGTCGCAGCTATCACTCACATTGCCTTGCTATGTGAGTCGGTCTTTTTTGTTGAATGCATCACGTTGCCTTTTCTACGTACTCTCACCTTAAAGCTCTCTTTATCTTTGAAGGGTTGCTGGATGAAGGCAAGGCGGAGAGGGGACAGGCAGCGGCTAAGATGAGGGCGAGAACGGGTGACAAAAGTGAGAGAGCCAGTAAAATGAAAGTCAAGAAAGTCTTGAGGGCTTTCAGAGTAAGGAGGGTTAGGATGGTCAAAGAGCTTCAGGGCTGTCGGCGGGGATACGGGGGAAATGGGTACGGCAGGCAAGGTTTGAGAATTGCTTCCGTTAGCTAGCCAGCACCGCGGAGTGCCGCGAGTGTCTGCGAGCCACGGCAAATCTGAAGAGCTAGGGCCGTGTGGAACCCAGCTATGCTTTGGGTGACACCAAAATCCTTTGCCGTCAGCGAACGGCTAGGACGGATTGGGCTCAATATTTGTCGAAAAACAAGCAACGACGTTGACGCCATGGAAAGCGTCGATTAAGTTATGGAAAATAGGAGGGACTCTAGTCGTTCCTTTCTTTCACGCCTTTGCGCAAAAACAGGAGGAACCCTCAAAACTGACTACAAACAGACAGACAGAGATAAGCACCCCAAGTAAAAGTGACAGCAGTAAGACAACATGGGGTAGCTGTTTTGCGAGACACCCGATTGCCTCTCTAGCGCTGACGGAAAATAAAGCTGATTGTAACGGTCTAGCAGATATCTTACCCGGTGTCAGAACTGACGAAACGCGCACAAATTTAAATTCTGCTCAAATGACAGCCGCAGCGTTTGACGTTCATAGAAATACGCATTCTGTTGATGAAACGAGGGGCACATAGTCAACGAAAGATGGAAAAGGTTAACGATAAAAAATCATGTTTATCTAGCTCAGAGCTCCGCTTTGGGAATGAATTTACAATGCGGACAGTCTTATGCAGTAGTTAGGTTAAAAAAACAGCAATACTCGGAATCCACTAGAGGTGCCTTTCTCTAGTAAGTGGTGTTGTAGCGTTGAGAGATACTACAGAAGAAAGTAAACCTAGATTCGATTTAAACTAGAATAATTGTTATAGTTATATTATAGTACATACAGACTTTTCCACATGTACTAGAACCATTTATGAAGGTCTCATGCGTCAGTAAAATAGATGACAAAACACGGCTCAGGTGGCCGTTCTGTAACAGATATGGCACAGCGTCTGCTTCACTAGTATGAATATTCTGTTAGATGGAGCTAATGTCTGATGTTACTTACACGTGTTAAGAAAGGACTAGAAGTGGCCTGGAGCCGATTGCTAGATGATCATTTGAAAGTTCAGATAGAACTTATAATGGAAGAATAAATTTAGATTAGTTACAAAACAAGTCATTTACTCAAACAATTACTGGGAAGCGCGTCGTCCCGAAACGCACGAACGGCCAATAAGGAACAAATTTGTTGGCGTTTATCTCACTCGCCTATTCGTTTTGTGCTTCGTCTCTCCACAGAGAGATCATCTGTGAAAAGAGATGGACAGCTTCCTTGAACGAGCGCAATTGTTTTGGTCACGCTCTGCCTTCACTGGATGAACGAATGGCTCCAGAGGAGGCATACTTTGCATGCTTCCAATGGATTTCTGAGTGGTAGAACAACGCAGTCATGGCTTATGTTTGTCTACGCACGGCAATGCCGGTTAGCGGCTGGTAATTGATCATGAACCTAGAACTTCTTTATCGAACATAGGTGCTGCTGCCGCCGCAACGCAAGAGTGAAGCACTTATGTCGCACAGCCTGTACAGTCGTACTGTGTGAAAGATAGAATAGATTTAGCTAGAAGGGTGCATCAGTGGGGCAGAGACATAATAATAATGTAAATTGTCAATGGGCAAGAAATTATCTTTTGTTGAATCTGAGTGTGTTTGGATAATTAGGTGTCAAGCACGCATTCAAACCACAAAATTGTCTAGGGAACGTTAACTGATTCAAGTAAGCCGTAATCGAAAATAGTTCCTCGCTTTCTCCCCTACAAATGTCCAAATAAAAAATTACGACCGAACTTAACATATTAACTTCGAGGCTCCTGCACAAGAACACTCTGAGCAATAGCACCTCCAGTGACGAATGACGTAGAAGCAATGTTTTTCTAAAGCGAATGCCCTACGTGCGTGCAACCGAAAAACTAACGCCCTCAACAATATCTTCTTAACGTCATCGGCCAATTTATAGAGTTTCATCAGTTACACCTTATACGACCTCTTCTTATCCTCGGTAATCTACCGTAGTTTTACAACGTACGATCTTCACTGTTATTCATCTTCGACGTTTATGTTCAATCACGTTTCAAATGATCGCAACAACAAGCTGTCAAAGTTTGTTTTTTGTAAATGACTATGTGAAAATGATGTTGAAACCGTCTAGTCGGATGACAATGTTTAAATTAGCCACAGGTAAGCTACACCATCTTCCAAACATAGAAAGGAATGGTAAACCATTAACTATATATAAGATATAATTAAATGTCACTTTTGCTGTATACGCATCGAATTCACTACTTTTGTCCATGTACTATATACCTCTAATTGTATACATAAGAGCTACATCGCTACGAGACTTTTTTTGAGCAAGAAAAAAGCTAGAAACAACGACTTCCGCAAGCAGAACTCCTCTATAGAAAGTGGCGAAATTGTTGTCATTTTATCTCCGCGGTCTTACCTCAACGAGCTGTTTAAGTTCCAGTTTTTCTTGCTCAACTCGAAGCTATTAAGCTAATGAGGTGAACTGAGCTGACCTGTCTGGACCTACCTTAGCGTATATACCTGGGCCTACCTTATACAACGTCCTGCCAAGCCGCTGAAGTAAGATTATATTACTAATTTTGGAAACTGCTAATCACTAGAACCTAAAACATTTAGCTAAAACAAACGTAATAGAAACGCTTATGTAACGCCCAAATCAATTTACAGACAGAAATACGTATCACAAGAATTGTAAACACACAGATGCGACGGAATATCCCATGTGACTATCGTTGTTTTGCTTGTACATCTGCTGCTGCCGGAAATTTTGCCGCTATTGTATCGTCCCATAACGCCATTGGTGAAGTTAAGATAGGCTCAGCGTATCTTTGTTTAATTAAGTTTGTAATTTTACATATTGTGCTACTACCGTTCAGCATCGTTTCAAACGGCCGGTTCCCATATTCCGTTCGAAACCTAGACCACCTCACATGTCCCTACTTTTGGTGGGCAAACACACGATTACCACGCCATTATGGGACAGGTTCTGTTTGCATTGGTGCTTATGAGCGTACCAGCACCAGATAGCTCGAAGTAACACCAGAACGGGTCAATACGATTTAGTGACAAAAAGAAGTCGTACTTGAAACTTAACTGTAGCTGAAAGTGAGTCCCACATTAATAACTCTGCGTGTGCTTTGAAACATATGTTCTTTAAAAAAAAAACAGATTCTTTCGACCTTGTACGATCCCGGCATTTCTTAACACGACCCGGGATCTTTTTTCAGAACCTTTAGAAGGCCCGTTATTATAATGCTATAATAAGAACGTTTTATGTTTGTATAATGTAAACAGTAGAGCTTCTAGCAAAAAACAAAAGTCCAGCTTCATATCAACTCTGTGCAACTATGACGATTTAGAAGAATATAAATCGATTCCGTCCTATCACTAGGCTACGATGAAATCTTAGCTTGTGCTTCCAACCCGATTCGCCAGCGAGTGCTAATTGCTTAGGAAGTTTTCATCTACTTTTAATATATAGTTCAATTAGTCTAGCCTTTCGACGAAGGCTGCTCGAATTTCGAAACGCTTACCGCCGCTGAAGTTTAAAATGAAACCAGAAACTCGGTGACTTCGTCGTAATCGTTTTATCTTAGCATGCCCTCGCCAAAAACTTTGGCCTCCAAAAAAAATAAAGATTTTTCTTCATTAATTTAACGCTGCAACTGTATGGGCCCGTATCAAATGGACGTATGAAGTTTACCAACCGCTACCTCAAGTTACAATGGCAACATTGCCTATTTTACTATACATTGAATAGATGTGCTAAAGCAGAAGAGGTTAACTCATGCTTTTACGATAAAGCCAATAGAACATCGTGCATCTCAAACGACTGCAAAATTACGATGTTACCATTTGGAAAATATAAAAACACAGGGTATAAAAGAAACATGCGGGGATATTATTAAAGCATGAACCGTTCATTAAGGTCCGACTGCCTACTGATATGACGTCGTTTTTCGGTTCTTCACATGTACGTGTACGCCGTTTAATGCATACTAATATATACGACTCAATCTAAATCCGAGAAAATAGTCATTAGGTCTCTATTTATGACGACGTAATTACCGTACAAATATCACTATTAGTATTATTGTATGAAAAGAAGAAGGCCAGATACGGCTTTGTCATTCGCAGAGGGAAAACATTTTCGATCTTTTTTTAATTATGACTATAGGAGAAACGTACATAGAAAGGATTTTTTTTCACTTTTGAATTTGAACTGGAAGCGACACTTGGTAATAAAGTATAAAGAAGTTCTAACTGAAATTTCATTGTGTGCCCGTTAGCTGTTCAGCGCCCCAAAGCTTCCAAGGATCGATCTGATAATGTACGCTACTAGGCCAGTTTGTTCTGTGGCCGCCATTTTGATAGGAGTTATTTGCAATATGCCGCTACGTACCCACAGTTTCCACAACATCGAAGAGGTTCGGATCATCAAAATAATTAGAGCGACCTTGTAGATGATAATGTTTGTCAGGCGCGGCGTGCGGTATATGACGGCTTGTACAATCTTGTATAGACAACACGAATTGGACTTTATATAGTGCATATTTGCCTCGAGCCGTAATTGATGCTGGTGCGTGTCGATAGTAATATGTGTCATGATAGCGCAATCGAGCTCGATTCACCAAAAGACATCACAATTAAATGGAAAGTCAGACACTGTTGGAACCTTGCCTCTGATATTCGCCAGAAAATCTGAATTTAGCTTAGAAGTAGACGAAGGTAGCTCTACGCTAGATCGGGTTGAATCAGCTAAAATTACTCCTACCTAGCTGACTCGGTGAATCGAATATTAGCCAACTAACTTACGAAGGACTTGCGCCAACAAGCATCGTAACGTGTGGAGGCCTTTTTTGCGACAGGACCGATCGAAGATGCTTGACGCCCTGTGCTCGCGTTGAAACGAGCGTATCAGAGTAACTAAATGTATGTACATACCAAAAGCTCTGTCATCTAGGTTTCCGATTCATTCTGTGGATAGACCTCTAGTGCATCTGTGGACCAGCACACACATCTAAAAGGGTCTTCAGTCAAAAAAACCTATCCAGTAATTCTTTTCGAGACGGAATACGCATACCCATCACGAGCACGGTGCTTCGAAGATCTGCTACCATCTAGAGTGTCCCAAATATTGATTCTGCTAATCATTAGCAAATGATCTGGCTCTCGCTGAAGCCATTCATTCATATTTCCCTCTAATGTATTCCTAGACCATTATTACGATATGTCAAACTGAATATTTCTAGATATTTGTAGCACTTAAATCGTCTCTGTGGTAGAACGTGCGTCTAAATGCACTTTTTACGTGAACAACGTTACGCGCTCTGAAGAAGCTGAAGATGAGTAGACTTCAATATTCGTGCAGCCATACCTGTGATCTTAATCCAGTTGGCAAATATTCAAATGCTTTTACTATGTAGATATGAATCGGCCAAAGATCGCTGGCCATTTACGAATATGAACACTGCACAGATCCGGTGGGACGCACTTCTGGCTGTATCGACTTCACTATATTAGTTAATGGTTAGGCTACCGCGTAAGACGGTCGAATAAGGCGCTCCTAACGATACTGCCGTCTTTGCTACGAACGTCTGCCATCATTGTATATTATAATATGATATTTACCTCGAAGTGATCGATGCATCCCGAGGTGACTATACCCACGGCAAGCATCTGTACCATAATAAAATCAACGGCAGTGGACAACCGACAGTCAGGACGGGGGGAACTGGTTGATAGCGAGGATAAAGGATGTGCAAGCCACCCCTTCACGCCTCGGCTTGGCTGACGGCTAAAAACAGCGGTTCTGATGAGGTAGGCGAATCCCGAACTGGAGAGAGGACTTTGCGGAAGTATAATACCCTGCGTTAGCAGTGGCAGGTCGAGCGAGACAGTGAACCAAAGCAGAAATAAAAAAGAAAGTACCTTTACTTTTACATTGATAGAGCTTAAAAGAATAGTAATTGCAAGACGTGATTTTTTTCAGAGCCGCGCCGTGTCTCTGTGCGATCGATGAGTGCCTATGTCGGTCTCTGTGGCTCACATGATGTAAGTGCGCTCGATCCTTTCAGTGTTATTCTCTACTCCCGTAATGATACGAGTATGTCTTGGTATCCCCTCTGGATCTCCCAACTTTCGCGTCCGTTTCATACATGCGAGTGAACCAGATGATGGATCGGAGTGCGAGACACCCATCGGAGGGTGCGCGTCCATAGCAAAATGGGTCCCACAAGCGAATGTCGTTCTTTCTCGTTCCCACCGTCACCCCTTTTTTGCCGCTTTGCCCCTGTCGTCCTTCCTAGAGACGCAGATGATGAGGAAGCGATGAGGTAAAGGGGTAAACGGAACTGAGTGGTGGGGATGAGTTTTGGACAGCTAGCGTGTTCAGATAGGTCTAAACTACGGTGTCAGTAAGGATAGGCGCTGGAAGCCTAGGCCTAGAAGGAGACAAGGTAGTTGAGGACTAGGAGCACAGACGAATAGGCGAAGCAAATACGAACTCAGTGATGGGTAGTCAAGTATGGAGTCGTAAGGTGCAGGCTTAGGAGCCTATCGCGGAGGCTGGCTGGAGTGACTGGGGTGAGCAGCGTGGGGTAAGAGAAAGTGAGAGAGCGAGAGACGATATGTCAGCGATATGATGGGCAGCAGCCAAACGGGGATAAGTAGTATGGGCAATAGAAATAGCCGTGGTAGTAGAGTTAGAAGAACCTTAAAAGAGGGGTAGAAGAAGGGGTAGCGAAAAAGGAGGAAGGGATGAAAATAAGGAACTTTTGGGGAACTCAGGGTAACTGTCATATGGAGCGGAAATGCGTTTTAAAGGGAAGCAAATACGGGCACACTCAAGGATTTGAGGGGCACGGGTTTATTTCGGGGTCTCCATTCGTCCGTTCCTCGTCCGACCGAACTGCGACCGAAGGCGGCGAAAAGAAGACGCTTACGCACTGCTCATGATGATGATGCTTATGATGATAGAGCTGACTACGACGTTGATCATGAAAAGGTTTAACGGTGAGAGGGTCGTAGGTTTGACGACGAGAAACGACATGGGGAGCAGGAAGAAGGGTTTAAAGTTTGTTGTTCCCCCTTCGTTTCGATCTCCCTTGCTGTGGCAGCTTCCCTTCGGCGTTTCCCTCTGGCGCTCTCTTCGTTACCGCTGGGTTACGGCCGCTGACGGGCTTAGACCTCGAACGAGCTGTACGAGCCGCCTGCTGAGAAATTAGAACTCTGCTGTACACTACGAGTTAGCACTGATACTGCGACAACGAGGATGACTAGTAATAACACATTCTCACTACCTCAGCCGCTGTTACATGAGTAGATTTGACTAGACGAGAGTTGTTCTGAGGATGGCAGCCGTTCGGCCGGGGGAAGGGGCTCTCCAAATTGCAGGACCTAGCGACGGAAACTAATATAATGGGTAAGCTGTGGCTAGCCAACATGTCTGGGCACATCCCTTGCTATGTATGTACATTGTGTTTCGAGTTCGTACTACTATTTTCAAAGCTCTTCGTGGAAAATTCACACATGAAAGATGGAAAGCTAATCCCTGCCTACTACTAAGATATGTCGGGTAATTAACATTTTTGGCTGGAAGCTGATAGTAATAATTAACTTTTACGGTTTGATAGAATTGTGGAAGACGTTATGTAATACTGGCTTAAATAGGGTTTCGTTTGATGGGGGGCACCTACGGCGACTAAACAGCTTGTTATTCTTACGTCGTCTTCTTAAATATTCACTGAGCTAAAACGGACCTTAATCCTAATTATACGATCATATTTTAAATGCTTATTTTGCAAATAGAGGTTTAGAGTTCATTACATTTTGCTCAACACGAGCTAACTAACCGCGACGTAATCAAGGTAGCAAAACCATTGACGTATTAAATGAAACTGTAGGAATAGGCTGTTCTGATCGTCAAACGACTTTAGTTTACATCGTTTTACTAATCCATATTTTGAGCTTAATCTATTGAGTTAACGATGTTAGTAAAAGTCTGCAGGTTTTTATAACCCTCCATATGTAAATCGTATTAAGCTGCGGCTTATTTTATGTGCGCCTGCAGGACAAACCGCCAGTTCATACGAGTGATATCAATTTTCCATGGACTTTTATGCAGATTTGCTAACAACGATCTTTCTACAGTGTCTATGGTCCCATACCAACAAAATATTTATACGCTGATCTTGATTGTCTTTGATCACAACAAACTTCAAACGAGATCATAGTGATAATTAAATATTCCACGGTCATCTCGCTGACGTTTTGTATGTCCACACAGTAAAAGCTGCCTAGAATTAACTAAATAGCTAATAAAACACGAAATATCCTTTGTTGCCAAACATTCTATCGTTACACGTCGAGAAAATGAGCAAACTGAATTAGTTATTATTCTTAAGTTACCGGCGCCGTTTTTGTTCTAATATTCACTTTATCCAGGCTTGCCATAGTCTACCTACAATGGATCGATAAATGTACGATGTTACTAACCTATAAAATCGTGTGGGGAAGGAAATTAAGGTTATAGGTATGTTCAAACACAATTGGAAATTCTGCGTAAATTTTATTCAGTGTATTTATAATAATAATGGCAAGCAGGTACTAAATACTTGCGTGTATACGTGTAATATTATCTTATTGAAAGCGCTTTTACATGAGTGTTCTAAGATGAGCAAACTATGGCTGTTAAGTATATGTGTATTGCGCCATGGTGGCCTTTACTATATCTAGGACGAAGCGTCATTTCACCATATGCTACACCACCACAGGTGTGTATTTTTCAATTAATGCGAAGCTATTTTATTACGATCGTCTTACAGTTTCGCCCGCAGTCGTTGCTAACGAAATTCATGTACAAAGCAATCCCTCCCGTTTACGTATCTGCCTCCTGTTCAGGGAATCCTTTTTCAATGGATGCGAGCTATCGGCTAGATAATTTTCAGGCTAGAATTAATCGGTCCAAATAAATCAGTATGTGTAGCAAACAGAAACCTAGAGCGCCCTTTCGCAAAGTCTCGCTAACAAAACCAGGTACATGGCTACCATGAACGGCAGGGGCCTTTTCGACAGAGAAACTGCTCTGTCAAGACGAATGCAGGCTGTTATTAGATATTTGTTTTTTTATTATTAATCGAACTGACTTCGCTCCACTCGTGATTATGTATTTTTCTCGAGCAGCAGCGAAAAGATGTTGAGCACTTCGAGCTGGAGATGGCTAGCTCATAACTTGAACGGCGAGCCTTAAAGAGGAACACGGCGCTGTCGCTGTCACCCTGCTGCCCTCCGAGAGACAGCTGGTAGATACTTAGCTAGGTCTGAGAGTTCGAGTAGCAGGTACCAAATTATATGGATCGCAACTTTTTCTTAAGTAATACCTATTTATCTTGAAGTTGACTTTTCAATTGAAGCTATTGCCTGGAATGATCGCATAAAGCAGCGGAACAAAGGTACGTTGATAGGGTGCCCACAAAGTAATACAGTTTCGTCTAGGGTTCAAACTTCTAAAATGATAAAGTTACATTTTATTTTAGACATATATAGAATTTTTGCTTGGGAGTTTTGCTTGAGTTTGCGAAATACAGACGCCCTTTGTTCGTTAATATGATGAACAACCAATGTTTCCTTATGAGCCTGGACAAGGATTGGCTTGAAAGGTACACCTCGAACAAGTAGCCCTTAAACGTGAGCCCAGAGAATACAAAGCAAAGAAGAGATAATTGAATTCCTTTAACACACCATGCTTGTCTTCAACATTTCCGCTATTTGCTTGGGGCTAACTAAGTGTATCCTTATAGACACGCCACTCCTGAATTACAATTACCATTCATGAAGGCAATATTTAGAAACCCTTATTCGTACTCTTACTTGGAGTTACTGATTGTGTGCCGCTATGATGGAGGAACATACCATTCTAGGTAGAACTGCTTCAATACACAGACATTATCCGTCACACACTTAATATGAGGTATGCAGTATCTATCACAGTGGTTATAACGGCAACTCAATCATTGATCCTGCCTGGGAGTAATCTTCACAATTGCGTGTAGCAGTGTCCTGTCGACCGATACAGGGACACACGGCCGCATGTTACAACGGAATGGCAATATTAGAAGCGCAAAACGAAAAAAAAAATAATAATTATTAGAAAATCCATTAATGACGCAAGTCGTGTGTACCTGCGTGTGTAACAATTTTGTGTGTAGTACACGTTATAGGAACCGCAACAGCTCCAATAACTTGTTCTAATTATTGTTTGGTAACAGAGAAACTCGTAAAGTGTATGGAACGCGTATGCGCACCCTAAGTGAAGTGTGAAATCATATTTTTTATCTTTCTTAACTTCTGTTCGTGGATCAAATAAAGTTTGCAGCCTTAATAACATACATGAACTTATAATAGCCAAAGTAGCCTTGATCCAGTATATAAATGAATAATAATTGTTTGCCTGCACTACAGGCAGACTCGACTACGTACGTACAATACATTACGTATACATATTTTTGTTGCACATGTGCATTTATTCTTCTAGTGCTTTTAGTTTCTGTGGTGTCTACGACCCGGAATGTTTATTTTTGTTCGGCGCTCCGTTTGTCACAATTGTCGAGGTATATGAGTCAGGCCAAACCATCTGCTAGGATCTGTTTCCTGTCGAGGCTCCAGTATGTACGAATGTGCGTATATAACGTATTCAATGTACCTCCCAGTACCGTAAAAGGATACTAATTACAAGATTCGATGTTGCCATTATAAATGGGGGCAAAATGTTTCAACGAAACCAGTCCCGTCTCAAATAGATCAAACAAAATCAATGTCTGACGGCATATCTGGTTCCACTAGGTTTTGCTATAGGTCCAATAGGTTTGCTACTAGAGCTATTCAGACAAAAAGATCTATATTTCGTTTCATTTCTTAGATGTGACATTCACTTTGATCGAAGTTTGCGAACTTTAATGTCGATTCGTTACTATTTGTTGCGGTTTTATTCAACTAGAGTTCGTTATCTGTATTACACTTTAAATAACAAACAAGAGAAATCAGTGTAGGCATAACTGATTCCTGTTTATCAACACACCCCTGCCTTACTTATCATTCATATACGAATAAAGCTGGCACAAGCTGTATCAAAGATTAATACTTTTTCGGATTTTAGATATTAGGCCTTATGTTTTACGCCGTTAGGCACCTATCAGACAGGCGGCTGGCTTCCAGCTGTCACGAAACAAAATCTGTCTAGGCCCAGGTCCGAACCTAGACCATTAGAGTAGACTAAGTATTGAGCCCACAGTACAGAACGGTATGCCATAAACTTCTATTGTTTTGGGTTGGTGTGTCGTAACGGGAAAGACCCTGCAGGTCGCCACATTCGAAAGTAGCTAAAGGAATTGGAAACTAAGATTGGCCTCTGTCGCGATCAGTTTGCGGACCGCGTCGACGACAGGTCTGAAACTGAGCACGAAACTATTACTTCGTTTTTTTTTCTTTGTTACGTATAAGTTCCCTCAAGCCGCAATTACAGTGCATTACCAAACCGTTCATGTTAAATCGAATTCGAAACGCGAATTTTTGTCAAAATAAACATTCATTGACATAATATTCAGCCTTTGACAAATAGTCAGGGCTACACATTCGCAGATATAACATAATAGTAGCCATATCGGTACGGCAATGACAATGAGGGGGACAATACAAAGTTATAGCACCTTTCCTATATTTCAATTCCAGCCGCAAACGAGGTTCTAAACATTAAGATCTATCGAGGCCTTCAAGTGCTCCACAGCGCTGTGCCAATGTTAGACCCTGCTGTTTTTTTTTTTTTATATGCATTATATAACCTATTTTGCTTATAGGAGTCGAGGAGCTTCAATTTTCTGCTATGTATATATTCAGTTATATAGGATAATCAAATGAAGCCACCTAGAAATTTTAGAAAAAATTAGAAAAATATTTGAAATTGATCGAAAACTTGTTTTTGAAGCCTGCCTCCTTCTGCTTTCTGATAATAGTGCTTTGTCACTAAAAAATTAACTTTAGAACCCTGTGGAAGGAAAAACGCTTACTGAGGCTAGTATTTGGTGCCCCCATTCCTCCTGCGATTCGGCACACTTCTAATGGACGATCTCCGTCACGCCGAGACCTCGGGTTTAAGTTTAGAGCGTCGCATTCTTAATTCATAAAACATTCGTAATCTGATGTCAGACCTTGTCTCGCCGTTTGACGTAATGCCACATATTCCCACCGGATTCAAGTTGGGTGAATTTGCAGACTATGACAGGAGCTTATCACTGTTAGCGAGACACACCTCGAAAATACACCTGGGATAGTGTTTTTCTTCCAAATTATTTTGCTGTAGTGTCGCTTCCGATAATACCGTTGACGAAACGTGGGGCTCTTGCAACGTGGACAAAACTCACGGCTCGCACCATTATCTGAATATTTAACCCACTGAACCTCACAGGAACCGTAGAACCTTTCACTGGAACGCTGATTGACCTGTTAAGCATTACTATTGAAAATCTCGAACGTGGTTCGGCTGGAAAACAGATTCCTTCTCTCGGTCGGCAACTGTTCAATTTTGAAATTGATTAGCCCGCTTGAAGCGCGCATCTTCCTGCATGCAGTTCCGACAAGCTTTTTTGGCTCCTTCATGGCTGCTATAGTCACTCATTTCAATATGGCGTCATAGGATCCGCATCAAAGGAGTGACTCTGTGTTTTGCCATCTTTTGGAACTACAAATCAGTTTTTTGTTAAATCTGTTCTCCTTATTGCGCTTTGCACCGTTATCTGTCTCTCGTTTTCTCTCGTCTTGATGACAACATTGCTGCTTATTTCGACGTTCCGACCCACTCGGCAATCTTCCATTGCGAGTGAATCTGGCTATCCCGTGAGCCTCCGTGGATTCTTTTCGCAATTCCATTACGGATTCATGAATACCAAATTCACTTCAAAGGAATCTGTAGTCATAATAACGTCATTGCCATTGAATAGATGAGAGTAACGATACCATCTGTATCACACGTCGAATTGTCTATGTTTGTCCATACATAGAACAAGACGAAATACCTGAGTTGGCCCGAATGTTCATACACGATGTGGTAAACAGTCGTTGCACACGTGCTGAGAAGTGTTTTTCCTTGCACAGTGGTTTAAAAATGCTTTTCTAGCGACAGGGTCGTCACATGTGCACACATGATTCTATTAGAAAGCAGAGGGAAGCAGCTTTCACATAAAAACAACGGATGCAGCTACTTAGTTCGATTACCGAGATGCTTTTAACCACCCTCGACAATGTGTAACATTGTTAGGTGGCCTTATTTGACTGGTCGATAACCGTACGAAAATTGCCGTTAGCAAACCGGCAAAATCTGTTGAAGAGACAATAGACACGGTGCTCCACATAAGCTTAGCTTATATGTAAAGTTGAACAAACTCGTATTACGATCGTGATTATTATGGCCTATTTTTAATTGGTTATTTACGTTAAAATATATAGAAAAATGCAAAACAATTGTAGTACCATATGGAGTTTTTCCCTTCAGTCGCAATGACAAGATTCCCAAGTACAAAACAACAGAACAGTTCAAACCCGTTATCACCTGTTAAGCCCGGTTCTAACCTGAGTAGGCTCGTTATCGCCAGAGGCTACATACGGACCGTATAACTGCAGCGCTCATCTAAGTACTCAAGAGTCTCATCAAGTCGACCTAGATATAATCATCTAGTGAGGACTTCATCGGATATTGCGTCATAGAGTCATCATTCACGATTCACTTTGCGGTAAGGAGTGTTAAACATCATGATAAAATCCCTCGTAGCTGGAGTTTCAGGAAAATATATAATAGCGCTCTATCGACCTGTTGTACTTTTATTATTCTCGATTGCACCAGAAGCCTCAATATGCAAAAGATATAAGTTTTCTAATAAAGGTGGAGAGAATTAATGTACATTATGGATAAATTTAGTGTGTGATTTATATTTCCAACAGAAACTGGCAAATCGGAGAAAAAATTGTTCTAATGGTCTAAAAGGTATACCGAGCCTCTACACCTACTGAGGTCCTCCTGCTGTGTAACTCAGGCGTTCCTCACAGGAAAAGCCTCGAGAAACGAACAAACATATAGTAAAGTATATGTGTATATATATACATATAGTAAACTAATTAGCGTTTCGGTTGCTAATAACACCATTGCTATACGGTTTCGTTTGAGCTTTCAAGCCTACCATCGGCCTTTTTGATAGCTTGATACGTAGATGGTTTTTCATCTATTCGTACGAGAGATTACTTTTCAACCGCAGATCTATAGGATCCTTTCAATGCCAATAGCAAGTGCATATTGATTACGAGAAAGTATTTACAGCAGTGACCCAAGCAAATTTAAGAGTTCCCGGTCGTCGGATCTGTAGATAAACCCAGTACGCGTTAATAATTATCAAAAACATGATCACACTTTTATTGTATTGGCACATGTTGCAGAATCAATGCACGTCGTACCAGCTTAGCAGCATATCCTAGATAGCTATGTAAGAGACAAAGTTGTTTTTGCTATTCGATACTATAATAAACACCATCGACATTGACAATTTTTGTTTAGTTTATTGAATAGTTAATTGGGTTTAGAAAGTTTTCCTAACCCATATTTTTGTTAGCCTTCATGGCAAGACATTCTCATTTACTTGGTTAGTCCTATGCATTGAGACAAATCTTACCCAGCTAGTCACTTTTATCCAGGCAATAACTTACCGTAGGATTTGTTAATCCTTCTTCAATCATTAACATTATTACCATACAAGATATAACTCCGTGTAAATAGCAACCCGGTGATGTTTTTCCAATTGTATAAGAGGGCACAGAAATTGATAAATGCGAGCGCGTAGTCGCGTAGGCAAAAGTTCGGAAGCTGGGTAAGACAAAAGGAGAATAATAATAATTTTTATTTATTTAATTCTTATTTATTCTTCAGTAATAATTCATGTATGGAATGTATGTATCAGCCAATACAATTGACATAAACGCCAACTATACTGTTATCAGTGATATTTTTTGACTTGTTTTAATTTTCTATCATGACCGCTGTGGGTCATCAGTGTTACCTTGACGTTTCCTCACTGAAGTGCCAGTGAGGTCATATGTCTAAGAGCAGCTGTAAGCAAGAATCCGCCGTAACTTTAAACAGGTTCCTCCTGTTAAAAATATATACATCAAACCGCAGAAGGCTTTTTTTCCAGAGGATACGCACACTCTCATTCGCTTCATATATTATATGACGTTATTCGCATCCTAAAGCGTATGCGCTCGACCCAATGACGTCAAGCGGACGAACATCCAACCGTGCCGGTGTTTCTAAGGGAATGACAAGGGCTAACTTCGTCCGAGGAATACATACGAGCGGCTGAAATCTTATTGCTTGCTGTAGAAGGTAGTACATTTGCCAAACAATCTAGGCGCTGGTAGAATTAAAAAAGTCGCTGATCAAACACAGGATTTTCGGAAACATTACGGCCGCTAGGAGGTCAAATGCACAGAAGTGACACGTGGTATGACAAAGATGGTTGAGCTTTTCCAGCACCGTATCATTGCATGAAAAGCACGCACTTTTAGGGGTTAAACTCCAGTCCATTTGAGACTCTACGTCAGTTATGCTAGTATCGCTGGTATAAAATACGCCACTTCCAAAATATTTGCCTTAGGCTGGAAGCATATTTTATATAGGCAGAATTTTATATCATCTCATAGAAAAATTCATTCGCAGTGAACCATATGTTGGTACAGCAGCTGTCACATCGTCAGACAAGGGTATTGCGATTGTGCTGCAGACCTTAAGAGCCACAAATATTTAGGTTCAGTACCTTTAAACACGGTTTTATCAGATAAGCCTGTTCCATTTGATATTTTCGGAGATAGTCAGTTGATCATGAATGCTGCTCTGGTTCTCGTTGACAGATAATACGTAGTTATATATAGATCTATACAACGCGAGTAAAATCTCTAGGGCCACCGTCAAAATGTACGTAACATGCATTTCGAGGATTAAAGCTTTATCTAGAAGGCTTGCGTTCAGATAACTTGAGTAGGCTTGATCGTCGAGCAAAAGATAAGAACTAAAAATAAGGCCAAATCGCCGTATTTACTCGATACGAGGGGAGTACACTAACGCTTAAGCCGAAGTACAATTTCCCTACTTCATTTTTTTACAAATTTAGTCAATTTTGTGAGGGGCGTCTTGTTGACTATCTCTATGTGCGATGTTTGTAGCGCATACTGTGCGTCAAAAGGATCGATACGCAACCGCCGTCTGCCAAACATTTTACTTTCGCGAGGGCTTCTAAATATGAGGTAGCTATTCATTTCGAAAAGGCGGATATTTTTGCCGGCGTAAAATAGAGTATTGCGTTTTTATGTAGATTTTCGAGTTTTACGTCCAGCGCTATTGCCTAACTCTTGATTCAGCCAGCTGATGGATCTTCCGGGACAAATCGAACCGTGTGTCCAAGTTCCGCTCTGTCCCTGAGCAACTTGACAACACGGCGGCATTATGGAGGCACAAAATATACACTCGAAAAGAAAATCAATTTTTCACTATTTGTATCTATGAAGGGATAAATGCCACGCGAATGAGCTATCCCCGTAATACGTAAAAACGTAATGCATTTAAAAAAAAATAGGTAACACATTTAGCAAGTAAAGCTATTCAGCGTTTCCTTTCCTTACGCAGTTGATGTCAGGTGCCGTGAAAATGAGAATCGTTTCAGAGGTAGCTTTAGCCTATGTTAAGAAGGCCACACCTAAATGGATTCTATATTGAATAGCCCATTTAGTATAATTCTCATATGACGATCCTTATTTAATAACGAATATCGGGTTTGTGGACAGGAGCTCTGCTGACCTACGCTTTTGTCTATGCTGCGATGAGATTTTGACTACACTGACGCTCAAGTACGACTTATCACGCGTGTTCGGATCTTTATCGTCGCACTGCGGCACGTTAACTTAGGAACGGCGAGTTTTATTATCAGTTTGGTCATATAGTTGATGCAGAGTAAAAAATCTAAACGAAGCCACTTTGCAGAACTTTTCGGCTCTTTTCTATGGCATGACCGTAGATTGATTTAACCAAAGATTCGAAAATATTTCGCATAAACGCGCATCCATTTTATCCGTTCACCTTATTGTAGGTTTCGAATGATGCGACACGTCCAACACATTTTACACTATACGATTTTAACACGTTTTACATTATACCTGTATGGTACTTGCTATCGTGTGATAATCTGTTAACTCGCTGAAATGGTATATTACTTTTATTTCGAAGGCGATTAGACATTTACTGTATCTCATTGTGAAGAATAGTTATATTATGTCCTAATAATGAAGAATAATTACATCTCAAACTCTTCTTGCCAATATATACATATATATATATATAACTGCTACAACCTGAGCTAATCTGTTCTGTCTGTCTAGGATGTTATACAGTCCGGTTCGCTGTGTAGTCGCGGGTTGCGCTGGATATTCCATGAAGATCAAGTAGTATAAAACGAGGAAATGACAATATTTGAAACATGAAGTAAGACTCGACTTCAGCAAGGTGACACAGAGGTACACAAGTAACGTTTCGCAGGACATGTAGATTCGAGAGAGGATTATGTAGGGGTGAGCTATTCAAATAAGAAGCCCGTTTAATCTCCAGAACTCGTATGCCAGGAAAATAAGTTCAGGCAAACAGTTACATCATACGGACGAAAAACGAACAGCACCGCACAGGTGATGGCATAAAATATCTCGTATCTACCAAAACAAACGATATGAACTCAATATTTCAAGCTTATTCGATGGGCCAGTAATGCCGTCGACAACACAACCTCAAAGCACAAGCCAAATAGCTAGGATATTAGATAAGAAAGTAGTTAGACGGGAACTATGCGACTAACGATTAAGTTATGTAACAGGCAACGGAGCATTAAGTTTGCCTGACAAGTAAAGGAATCTTATGCCTCGGTAAGCCACGAACAAAACATTTTTCAATCACCGTTTCGCTGGTTTGAAGTTAAAAATACATTCAAAAGTTCGTAGTCGTAGAGCTGTAGTGGTATCGGAGCGTATATGTTAATACAATCAGCATAACACTTGACCAGATCAAATGCAAGGATGTATCCAGCACACCATAAAATATTATTATACAACAAAGATACCATGCAGTGTACACTTAATCGTGGGCCTAGGCTCGACCTACAGTTGCCCGTCAGTACTGGAGTGATATGCAGCTAAAGTTGCTTACCCATTTCGCTTGACTAATCTGCCTTCCCTATCCCTCAATCAATCAGGTGTGTCTTCAACAAACAAACGTGTGTCTCTTTCTGTTCCTTGTTCTAGCTAACTTCCTTGCTCGGCCAAAGTCCTTACAGAGTTGCCTTTACAACGCTCTCGTCAAGAGACACCCCGAAAAGTGAGGCTACAATCGCATCACACGCCCATTTAGTGCTCAAGGTGGCCACGACGAGGCGCCACGGTCGCTACGCCACCAAGTGGACACTGTGCGTTTCCAGACAGCGCCATGGAGGCAGCATGCCCTCTAGCGGTTAGGCAGACTCATTCGAGCCGTCACTCTGCAGCTGCTCACATCGTTCTAAGCTCTAGCCGAGGGTTCACGCAGCGCGACCCTGTGAAGTTAGGGAATCGAGGAACAAATTGAGTGTGGTTAGGTCCAGAGTGTATTTCTCGCGTTGCTCGAGCCGCTGGTGGCCAACAGATCAGCCCTGCCAATGATCATGGTCGTATGCTGTTGTGGCGTGAGTAGAATGAAAGGAACCCAACAGTTATGGAATTAATTTTCAATTAGTAGCGAACGGGTCATAGGATCGATCGTACGTACACAGTGTCAGAAGCCGTCAAAGCTATTGGTCACTGTCTAATTTATGTGAAATGTGCTAACTGTGATCAGACTCTGAGGAAGGATTAAACATATGTGTATAGTGAGTGTAAAGAGAAAAGTCTACAAGCAAAAATGTGATTATGGCGTTTGCGGATTGATAGAGCAATTGATAATAGTGAGCTAGCCGGATTATTTGCGATATTTACTAGAGAGAAGAAAACTAAGCAAAAAACCTAGAGAATCGCGGGGATTGACATTGAGCCAACACTAATCGAAAGTGACTTCATTAAATGGTGAGAAACTCTTTCGTTACGAAACGAAGATACTTTACGTTGTGGTGTTGTGGATAGTAAAGGTTTGCATTTGAGGATTTCTAAATACACTAGTTCGTGTGATCTGCGAAGGTACACGTACTTACACGCAATTCAAATTGGCTGAGTGTTGTTCCCTTTTTGAAAAAAACAGGAAAAGCAAGTCGCCAAAGTCGCTGGAATAAAGAGTAATATCCACAGTCTCAGGTAAGCTTGAACAATAATAGGGGTTTGATGAGACTCAAGAGAACTGGTAGGCCTGCATTGCCCGTAATAAATTCATTGTAGAAAATAATTTCAACGATGTGCCAAGTTTAACGTTTTCCTGTCTACCCAATAATAGAGAGTACCTATCTCATTGCCCCTGCACCTGTATACGAAGCACATGTTGGGATTACGTCAAAAAACCCTTTTTGTCTAAAGGAGTAGGAAAATGCAACTCTTGCCACCACCTGTACTTTAAGTGTTCTAGTGCCCACTCGCTAGTGAGCTGTTCTGAACTACTGTAAAACAACTACGTTGGTAGGCATTTTTCTCTGTGATAAAGTCGTGCACAACGTACCGCTAGTATCAAGTCGGCTGACGTTCATCCTCCCAAGGTCAAAAGTTTTCCCACAAAGTGCTTACAAATGGTGGTGTTATTCCAATTCGAAATTGAAGCTGTTCACTCCTTTTCCTTTCGAGTGATATGTAACTTCACTCGAAACTTTGCTAACGTATACTGCGGGTAACAGATTATTCTTAGAAAATAGTCTCTAGATAGTAAAACTTCACCCTCAATATCATCTGATCGTGTCAAATGATTCAATCAAGCCATAGCCTGCTTACATATTGCATTAGCTGATCGTCACATGTACTACGGTACAGTATATCACATCTGATGATGAGCCACATAGCAAAACATTGGAGTGAAGCATAAACACCTCACTCAATACTGCAGGTAAAAATAACAGTGTTTAGTAATTTTTACGCTCGACAGGTACTGTTGTTAGAAGCCCATTGCGAGAAGACAATCTCGTAAAACACGTTGGCAACAGTCAAGGGTTTACTCTTACAAGCCGTGGCCATTATTGGTTTTGTGCGCTCTAAAGCTGGAGGTTGCTCAGTATATCCAGTTTTGCGACCAACGCAGATTATGGTATACATAATCTGCATACTTGGACCTTTTCAAAGTTAACTGCTCGGACTAGGGTGTACATTCTTTCGAATCTTCGAAAGCATCTAAGCGATGCCACGAAACATCAACAAGGTCTAAGCAACAGGGATCTAATCTAGAGATTCGTGAAATTAAAGTTCGCTAAGTTCGCTAATAAAAAAACGTTGCTTGCAGCCATATGTTGCTGTTTGAAACAGCCCGGCAGGTGTTTCATTGCTTTGTGCCGTTATGGCTATAACAGGATAAAAAACTATTAAAACTTGAAGAAGTCCCTAAACTTAATTAGTAGTAGAGTGTTGGCCAACCTGGATACATTCAAAAATCTTTGTAGTTTATAAACTAAGCTACTTTTTGTAAATATAAATAAATATTCTATGACACAAATGTCTATCAATGGCATACTGGAGCACTAGAGGCGATTTTCGCAACTCTGACGCATGGCACTGTCGAAGGCAATTTTTTTTAAAATAAATTAATCATGCTGAAGCAATTTCGTGGGTAATTAAAAACGCTACTCTTAGCGAATCTACTATTAACGATAGCTGTTAAAAAAGTATGGTGTCGAATCGCTGAATTTTTCAAAAGTGTCCAGTAACTACAAATTACCATCCAATATCACTAGACGTATTTTAATTGACTACCTAAATTATTATCGTTGGATGTCACACTGTAATACAACCTATTGTGTCAGATACGACAATCCCGATAGGTCTTTGGGCGTCGTTTCGTATTATCTCTGAAGATACGCACGTAAGTCGGCGAGTTTGCGAGCTTCTCCTGCTGCCCCTGTTGTTGACTTGAATGTAAAAACAATTGATAGAAGTCATTTTGCCGTGCACCGTCTGCGGACGCACCGAATCCAATGGTCGACACACTGAATTGACGAGCTGAGGCATCACACACCAACGAGGCCCGGCACCGCTGACCGGGCCTGCCAAACTTAGCACGTGTGGTAAATTACCCTCGAGCACGACGGAAGAGCACCTTGCCTCCATCGCACCCGCTGATACAACCACCAGCACCATCATCGCCTTCGCCGCAGTCGCCGTCACCGCTATTCGCTGTCAACCGCCAAAACCTCCGGTACAAAAACGAAGCATTATCACCGGCGGCTCTGCGATCGACCGACCGACCGACCGACCGACTCGGCTCGGCTACCTCCGATCCGCAGTGTCCCCCGTAATAAACAATTTTACCCCTACAGACCCCTCAGTTCAAAACCCGGCTCGCGCATCTCCGTACTCTTGTGTTATAAAACGTACTGAACGGTAACCCCTCGGCACCTATGCCCTGCTTAGCTGGGCTGTCGCTGTACGCTCCGTGCTCTTAGACGGAGCTCTCAGCTGGTTCCGTTGAATAGGATGGGTGGTGCTCATGACACGGATCTATTCGCTCATTGCCCCCCTGGTGACTTGCTTCGTTCGTCTGCTCCGTTTGCCCTTAAACCTATAGTACTACCTCTACTGCTATATCATAACTAGTTCACTTGATGAAGTTGGTATGGTTGTGACTAGCATCGCAGCTGCTTGTTCTACTATGAAGTTCTCTTCGAAGAGGGAACAATATAGTCAATAGCTGCTGCTGCTGTTGTTGTTGTTAGCAGTTGATTGGATTTTTTCTGATCCATATAAATTTTTCGTCAGCGTGGCCATCGGGAACGTGGATGTTTAGTTCAATACAAAACTATTGTTACATAGGATCGGATCCCGATGACGCAATGGTAAAAGCAAACAAGTAGCTATTATTTGCTCACAACTTGCAGTTGTTACAGTTTGGAACAGCTGGCGTATTTAAAAGTAATAACCTGTCTATCTAGTCGCTACCGAGCTGCTAAAACTGTGTGTTTATTTGTTCGACCCATATGATCCTCGTGGTGATTGGTTTGAGCTGACTTTTTCTGCTTTCACCTTGAGCGGCTAACTGGGCGTAGGATTTCTAGTTTTACTAGCGTGTAAAATAGTGAATTTACGGAGGTAGTTCATAATTAATGAGTAAGTCCGTGTATATGTTGGAGGACGGATTAACTGAGGTAGCGAAGGTTCCGAAAATACAAGAACGCTCTAACGGGAGAGCAAAAGTAATTATAATGTTGCAAATGAGTTCTAGTAGACTTTTGGCGTGACACCATATGCACGAAACATTGACGTTAGCTTGATATATACAGGTAGATTTGCTCGCGAAACTTGTTTTGGCTTAGATTGACTATTTTAAAAGCGAGCTGAGATAGATGCAGCGTTATTAGTGGGTAAAAGACATCATTAAGACAGAAAAAGTGAGGAGATCACTAGAATACCTTAGTAGGCTAACAGGACCACTGACGTACAGTCTGACGGAGCTACATGTTACACTGAGAACGTGACCAATCATTTGGACGGGTTAACTGCAACAGGATCACCGAGGCACGATAATAGATCGACTCAATAAGGAGAATATAGGATAGCTAGCTGCAGCGAGAATTTCCACAACAGGATTTTCGGAGAACTGAAATCGGCCAGATAGATCACTGTAGTCGTGTTCCGGTATCGTCGTCGACTACATGTTATGAGGCTAGACGTAAAGCGAATAATGAAATAATTATAAAAAAGATCAAAGAATTGTAATTGGGGTAACTATTGGTGTGTGCCATAACTTAGCGTAGGTTGGGTGTAACGTGAACGAGTGAAATCAACCATGGAATGGAAAATCGTTTCTGGTTTGTGCTCGTTACGACTACAATTGCCTCGTCGCATTTTTTTTTTTTGTTTTTTTTTTGCATTTTACATTTTAAATCGAAACGTTTATTCGAGTCCGTTCTATTTCGAGATTGCAAGGCACGAGTCGCACTTATGTAGTAAAGCACCACGCGTTTACTTCTTCGCTGATAGTAACATCAGATAAGTTTAACTCGAATATGAAGTATACCGTACGTCATGGGACGTACAAACAACTTGACCCAATATCATACATGCCTGACACAATATACATTAAAGTACACAACTGATGATTGTATCGATCGACAAATATTGGCAATTTAGGAGTGATGTGGTACGTTGTTACGATGTGTTGTCGCTAAGGATTATACGTTTCCGTATTTTATTGACGGCCGAAACCATTTTTTCCTAGTGTCTCAATCTTACATCGTTAACATCGATATTTTCATTTAATCTACGCTCGCACGTAACGTCCAAGCAGGTGAATACGGACTGGGATAAAAAAAATCGAACTCTTCAAACGTATATTTAAGACGTTGCCGGACAGAAGATCGTTGCTTCTAACTCTATGACACGACATTTTGTTAGACTAGTTGTGAGCAGCCTGGCATCCACAGAGCGGATAGGTAATACGCTTTAGAATTTTGCGGAGTGCGGCAATCCGTTAGGACCAACGGCACAACAACCATGACCACTGTGGAAACAAGTCAAAGCTATGGTGGGCCGTTTCTCAGGCCTGAAGCCTAAATAGAGCACCGGTGTGTGGCGCATCGCTAGCACTGGCCGGTGCATGGACGGCAGGTGGGAGGGGGTAGAATTGAACTGCAAAACAGTTCTTCTTCCGCGTTCGACCCTGCCTTTTCATTCATCTTCCACCCGTCATGTATTGCTACCGCTAACTTCTTTACGACCCCTCTGTATGTTAGGTCTCTTGCTGCCTCGTCGTTTCCTCAGCCGACGACTGAGCATACCCGAGCCCCAATGCCAGCAGTGTTAAGGGGTTGCCGTTAACAGCGACGTTCACTGTTTTTCTACGCGTTTCTTGTTCAGTCCCCCCTGCACACGTTCATTTAAGTAATGCTTTCCCCGGCCGCCTCGACGCTAAAAGTAGGGTGCGTTGCACGAACGAGTTGTAATGGCTGCGGTAGCAGCTGATCGAAAAACCCTTGAATTATTCTACCCTTTTGCGACGTTTTTCTCGTTTTATTTTCACAGCATCGCTTGATTTGGCACAGTTTTGTCGCCATCTGGCCGTGAGGATGCGCGAGCCCGAGCAGGTGACGAGCGATCGAATGAAAACAAGGGAGCGTTGATAACACGAAAAGTGATGGCTTGTATATTCTTTCCCATGCATATACCTGTAAATGATGCCGTTTATTCCGCCGGACAAAAACGAGCAGATATGTGTAAATGTCTCTTTTCTCTGTGTTGTGACTGCCACTGCGTCTAGGCATATATTCTACATATTTGCTAATGCACAGTCATGCCAGTTTGTCGTTATATTAGAAAAATACGATACAGCATCGTACAGGTAACATAGAGGTATCATCTAAACTACTATACTTTCTGATTAATTAGTTCTCTACTTAGTTACAATCGATGAACTTCCGCCATAATGAATATGCGAAAATGTTGATGCAATAAGCTATTCTTCCGTTTAATGATTGAACTGAGTACCAGAGATATCGCTTTGGCAGAGTGGGTTGCGTCTCTATATTTCTGCATAGACGAATCATATATACCATGTACAAGCACTAAAGGTATCTCAAATGCCGTTCGAAGCAATATTCGTAGTCGTCTGCAAAAAGGGGTCGAACGAAATCAAGCAGTTGCATATATCTCGCATACATTCTGGTTAATGTTAAAGCACCCCCCTACACTACATCAGACCACGAAGTCATACGTGTGCATTCCCACGTCGTTTCGATTCAACCGAACTATGAAGATGAAAAAAAAAAACACATTTCGATTTTCATTACAGAATATATTTTTTAGCCTGTACATACACCATCTGATTTCCTCTGCTTTTTTGAGGTGAACGTGTTCAAATGGCCAGTGCAGGTTAGACGAACTTTATGATATGAGGTTCTTCTAAAATGCTATTCAGATTGTCTAAATCAGGCCAAAGGATTAGGTAATAATTATAACAATTGCAATGTATGATAGTGGCCTATTCGTTCTATATAATACACACAAAACTATGTACCTGTAAATGACATGTTTCAAAGTAAAAGCATGCTCACCGTAATCTTATCGGCTTACACTGTGCCTACGAAATAATGGCAATAGCTGTAAAAGTTTATATTCGTCAACCAAATTTAATTTAATTTGTGCACACTAGTTGCATGTATACGAGAACGTGCGTATACTCTCAAAGCAGACGTTCGAACAAAATCCCTAGATTATCTCCCCTATTATCGGTGCAGTTCGTCATCCATCGTTTTCATATGTCACACTGACGATATCACTACGACAGACTAAGCCATCATCATTCACGCCTGAATATCAGCCTCAGATAGAAAGAGGGTCATCGTGGCAGGGCGAATTTAGTTCAAGCTGGAACCAGATTTGAGCTTTACATTCGATTGTAGCATACATCCGCCGGCATGTTTCTAGCTGGCATGCATACGCTTCGCAGCACACGCGTCCAGGCGTTCACTATACAACTCGCTATATAGTTGAAGCGTAGAAGCACCAGAGATGTCGACTAGACTACACGCGCTTATTGCCCTGGTTCCCAGCCTACTATAACGTGTTCTCGAGCACGTGAGCTAGCTGGGTCGCGCACACTTCCCGCGCGCTTCTGCCCGAACAGAAGCTCAGAACGAGCTGTTACATCGGCGGCGGCGGCGGCGGCGGCGGCGGCGGCAGCCACTCTAGCCATATCCCTATTAGTATCTGTTGCCCCTATCGCCTGAGCGTAAACGAGAGATTTGCAATGTAGTCATTCAGGGTTGCGCCATCAGAAGTGTTATACCAGCGCCAAGTGAATGTAGGAGACTGGCACACAGAGATGACCTACAATTCTCGCTGTCGGTACGACGTCGTAGATGCATAGCCGAGATACGCCCTGTATCGCTTGGGGTCGCACAATCTCTATGCATGGCCTATGAGTCATCCGTGCTAGTAGTTTTTATTGGATGTTGGGGGGCATTGACGTCGATGTCTTCTTCGTCTTTGCGTTACGTGTGGCCCACAGCATGTGGGTCTTTGAAGGCTGCAACAGGCCCCTGATTCTTCCCCACGTGGAATTCGACTTGCTCAGCGGAATGTGGAATTTTCAAATACGTGATAGCTGGAAAGCAGCGAAACAGCTGCGATGGAGGTTACTTGCAGAACCCTCCCTTTCTCATCTTCCGGTCATGCCTTGACTTGGCCTGAGTTAAGTTGCGTTGCCTAGAAAGCTGAGCCATCGCAATAACTGTGCAGTGGCCTGATGCGTACCCACGAAAGGTCTGGCTGCACTATATCGGTCTCGAGCGTGTTGATTATCTCAGCGATTCACCACAACGAATCCGAACATCGATGGCCGGTGACGTGAAGAGTCGCAAGCAGCACTTCGTCGCCTGGATAAAACTTTTCACTTTCTATTGGAATTCCATTGAGGTAGGCGCTGTAGAAGACGTTTATAGAGAAATGTTAGTTGTACGGCGGCGAGTACGCCGATTGTGCTACGCCGGAAGAAACAGGTACAGAACCTGTGAGAGTAACGGAAACAGTGAAGTCTGCCGGAGGTAACGATTCATTTGCTTCCTTCGGTTGTTAATAAAACTGTCTTTTTGGTCGGAGTGGAGGACGCAATGTTTAAAATTACAGACGAATTCAATAGTATTACATCAGTGTTTTGGCACGTTATAATAAAAGAACATTCATTAATAACATACGTCTTTGTTTATAGAAATCAAAATATGCTTTCATAGTACAATTGTTTACATTGTAACGTTTTATAACAATATACATCCACAGATGTGGTAGATAGAAAAGAAGTATGTTAAATTACGACAGTTTTTTTTTAAAAGGGGACATAACAACAAAGGGTATATATTATACAGTGTATAAGTCATGCCGAAAAGACCCATGTCAGAAGTAGAAACATGGTTTCAATATAAAATCTGCGACTTATAGAAGAATCTATAAAAGAAGACACATTTTTCTTACTTTCGCGCTTAACCACGCTCTAGAATATGGGCAAGTCGATTCTATGTATGCGATTGTTACGCACGTTACTAAGAATATATA
>NW_019211460.1:13090240-13129486 GCF_002443255.2 Varroa destructor | reverse complement strand
TATGGGTTCCGTATGGTAGTGTAGCTCGTACACGAACGCATATATGCGTCGTAGCAATGGTTCAAAAGTAACGTATCTGCCTGCTGAATATAGGGAAGCGCTTATAGACAGATACATTTTGTTTTATGCTATCTTACACAATATTTAGCAGCAGTACCTAGTGCAACTGAATTCAGCAAAGCTTTTTTTTAAGTGTACATACCCATTTTTTACTGGAACGTTACCACCGACTTACTGCAAGAGAAATTTATAAGTGACCGAGTTGATAACAATTATTATACACACATTGGTTTCACACACACTTTTAACGACTGAATTAACGAAAAGTCTGCATATTCAATATTCATATTCAATGCCCGCAAGTTGCCTTCCTATCGCTACGTATAAAATTCTTACATTTTGCAAAAACTTTTTTTTATATCCACTCGATTGTTATTTACTACTGATCAAGCCGCTCGTCGAAACTGCTCCACTAGCGTGCTGATACAATTTTAACTAGAAATTTTTGACGCCTTCTGTATTATACATTTCGTCGAGGCAACTCGACCGAAACAGCTCAAAACACTTGCTCTGTATATAGAAATGAAGCTATTGCTAAAAGTACAGCCCAAGAATGATTTGTCAACTTTAAAATCAGTATCCGACACTGAGAAGATCCGAAGGCACCTTCAAAGAAAGGCAGCCGGCAAACAAACTAAAAATTGGCCGAAAGGATGAATCACAGTCATAGGACCGTCATTAGCCACTTCATGTCTCTTGGGTTTACAGGGAAACTTCGAGCTTGGGCTCTCTGAATTCAACAGGGAATTACTGCTCAGTGCTGCCTCTCAGTACTTTTCGTATTGACACAATGTCGAAATTTTGCACAGAATTGTCACCGGCGATGAAAGGTGGTTTTTGTACTCCAACATGAATTAGAGATCGGAAAAGCTAACTTCAGGAGAGAAGCCAAGTCGCAGGATATAACCGTACCGTTATTTATAAGATGTTTTGCTTTGCGTCTGTTGGGCCTGCAAGGGCTTGAATCAGTGGAGATTGCTCTCTACGTTTACTTGCTTCAGTTACGTCGAATCAACCAGACTATTCGGAAAAGATTTGATCGACGGGCTCATATAATCCTGTTACGTGATAACGCTTGGCAACATACGGCAAACATCGTGCAAAAGCTGCGCTCCCAGACTTCGAATGAGAGGTTTTGCTGCGCGCTCGATATTGTTCGGACTTCGCACCGTTTGCAGAGCATTCACCTTTGCACTTTTACCTTCGACCCAAGTAAACAACTCAAAGCATTGCTGGAAAACTTCTCCCAAACGAAACCCGCTCTTTTCTCACAAGTTGCCATATATCATTCAGTGCAAAGATGGTAGAAACTCGTAAACAATGACGAGGAATACATAGTATACCGACTTATTACCACACGAGTAAAGAGTGTGTGTTTTTCATTCCACCAACAGGTGTGGGAACTTTTTTCTAACCTACTATTTATATCCCAAGCCGAGTGAATCACTGTGTCAGACACTCCATCCAAACCATACAGATATGAAGAAGCACCGACGCGACATTATAAGGCATCTTCTACACTACGAAGTAAGCTGAAAACACAACCGGACCTCCTGTATCTACAACTTCCTTCTCCTTGTATAGCAAGATATTGTAAAGCGTTGTCAGTTAGCAATAAGCAATATTTATGACGCGAACTCTGAAAGCGCCTAGGGAGCATTATAGCTGCTTTCTCTACATTAAAGCTGTCGCCCTAGCCGATATACTAAAACCTCGAAGACCTAATCAAGAAAGAAAAATAGTATCAACAGTAAACAAGCTAATTAGTGTTCTAACTTCCTTTGAGTCTGCTTGGATCGCTACGTATTATGCGTTATTCCATTTGCCCCTAGATTTCCTTAGTGAATGATATGTCTAGTTCTGATGCCCTCAAGTGCTCGTTTACCGGACTGCTATACTATGTGCCGTAACAAGGACGACTTACCTATGTCCATGTATAGAGCAAAAAATTCTCGACTTGAATATTTTGTAAGTTACTATTCGAAAAAGCTATGTTACTTTAGTACCACTAAAATTCACATACACATTGAATACGATGGCATTAAAGACTGGCCAAGCCCGCGGATGCTGATATAAATATCCGAAATGGGTAGGGATTTCTATCCAGTGCTGAATAGGGCTAAATAGAAATACCTGCTGACCACGATTTACACGCTCACGCTATGCCGTACATTTAGATACACAACAAATGAAATGCTACAGGCGTGGCCCTAGCACCTTACTTACGCTCACTTAATAAAGACGTGACGATGAAGTGTTGTCCGCAGTATTACGCGGATCCATTTCTCTTATTGTGCTATATCCACGGACCGTATAACGCCAGGTCGTGATAAAGCTTCCAGTTTATATCTTTCTCAAAAATCTCATTTCTGCTTATACGCACGGCCGCACTTCATAAGTCATTAACCGGCCCTGGTCAGTCGGGCATGCTGTAGGTAAGGGCAAAAGTATCAAGCAGTGTCAAATTCCGCTTCACTTATAACTTTAGCAGTTTACTCATTTTACGAAAAACACGCCACTCATTTGCGCGAGGTAAAGTTTAACTTCTGTCTTTTCACCTAACATGGAAACTTTTTAAAGTTCTTCAAATATCTGTAGAGAACAATCCACAAACATTCATATTCGAATAGTAGCCTATGAGCGTTAAATATCTATACTAAACAGTCTTCAGTGGTCGTAGTAGCTCTGTAATGATTAGTATTAGAAATTTGTTAATTAAGTGACCCGAACGTAAATGTTTCAGCGAATCTCCAGCGGGCTTCAGTGGA
Source organism: Varroa destructor (assembly GCF_002443255.2). Taxonomy (NCBI): domain Eukaryota; kingdom Metazoa; phylum Arthropoda; class Arachnida; order Mesostigmata; family Varroidae; genus Varroa; species Varroa destructor. The sequence continues at coordinate 13,126,658 of NW_019211460.1, read as the reverse complement.
TCATTCTTTAAAGAGCAAGACGTAATAGACTCACTTGGCTTAGGGTGCCGCCACCACTCGAGGGGTTCATGTTAATAGCATTTATGGAAATTACAGCGGTTCCCCTTCAGCTTTCCTCATCCGTTCATTCGATCCGTTCACGGAGGGGCTCCAGCTGCTGCGCAGCTATTCCTGCTACTATTAATTCTGCCAACTGCTGTTTCGACTACATATATATACATATATTCTATTAATAAAGTCCCCTGTTTTGTTGCTTTTTGGTGGTAGCAGTGATGGCGCTTATTATTTAGCGGAGCCTAACAAACTCCCCTACCCGCGACCGGTCCGAAGACGATGGGATACGAACGCACTACTCCACTTGGGCGTGAGTAGAGCCAATGAGAGGTTCCTAAGCTCTTGACCACTCCGTCAGCACCAATGGAAGTGTCGGTTGCCACCCACACACCACAGTGGGCCAAAGGCTCACTGCTTCGTCGTCTGTTCGGTGGATGGTTTTAGCACATGGGCCGCTGCTATCCGTCACTGGGTTTCGCGTTGGTCGCGTTCAATTCTCTCAAAGACGAAACTGTTTTTATCAGTTTTATTCCTCGGTCCCACGATGCCCCCCAAAGGGGCACAGGGCACACATTTTGCTCCTAAGCAAAGCATAGAGAGAGACGGCGAAGCGTTTTCCCACTTGGCAGTATTGAGCTAGCAGGTGAACCACTTAAGTGGATAGTTCTGGTGAATATGCATGAATGAAGAAGATTTCACCAGGGGTGGAACTGGGAGATATTTTGCGCTCGTCGATGTAACCCACAGCAGTAATATCAGCGCCTGATTAGTATTTCCCCCGCTGCCAGTAACTCTGTTTCTGTATTGTGTGGACATAATGTGCCTGACATATGGATATATTCATAAGGTATATATTTTCTAAGTATAATATAATACTGGTTTAATCGCAGGCTGGTATTATACGTAAGTCCACAGCCTGAAACTCTCTCTCTTCGTTGGTTTTAGAAACCTCATTATTGCAACCACCGAAGACTTCAACAAATAATTATCTCTTTCACGGCACCTTACAATCAATCTCCATTCTTTATGCCCTAATCACTTCTCCAATCTGAATAACTCAATAAATCAGTCATCTTTTTTTCTTTTGCTTCTTTATCTGTTTATCCCTTTATTAGGCCATTGCACTATCATTAGTGTTGACAAACGATACGATACGTAGTATACTTGCTGTAGCATCGTATGTCAATAAAGTAAGTTCTGAATTCGACTGAGATTGTTGAACTTCAATATGACCAATTCTACTTACCTGCTGAAACCCAGTTTTGCAAATGCTTTAAATTGTTGTTTATTTTGGTTGCAAAATTTTGCACTGCATATATATAATAGCAAGCCATCAGAGGCCTAATTTAAGAGGCCAAAAAAGACGTTCCTTGGAAATGTTTCTATCTAATCTTGTGGAGGGTAGTTTTCTCTCTTTGTTTCGAACTGCGTGATATTCGTACTACTATACTGGTGCTACATAGGCACAAAAGAAAATCGTTATTTCGAGCTGAGCCGCTTGCGTGATAAGGCTACTACGACCTTATGGGCTGGCGTTTCAGGCGTAACCTACCGGAAGAGAAAAGTAACTCAAATATAGTTTAAAGTTTCTTTCTTTTATTTTTGCAAAAATCCACAAGTATATTCCGCATAAGCAGTATTCCGTATGCTATCTCTCTGGCGGTCTTAGACGAAATGCGATCAATAATAGCTATAAGCTTCTAGAAACAGCAAGCTCACGGCCAGGTTATGACAACACGAGTTTCCTTAGTTGTTGTTTTCCAAGGTTGGTCGGGCTTGCAGGTTACGACCCGGACCAGATACCTGGATCAATCTCGACAAGTAACGACTTTTGCGGCCAGCCGTTATGAACTAGGAAAGAGTATACATTGTAATGTAAACAGACGACGATCTTTTATATAGCTACAGGTGCAGAATAAACAGTCGTCAGTGAAACGCAGAGGTGCGATGTTAACGAAGAAAAGAGAGCTCGGTTACGAGATATTACCGTATTATTGTGTGTTGTCTTAGTCGTTAGTGGTTCAGTCCAATTAAGGGCAAATGTTAGATGAGCCTTTTTTCAATTAATAAAAAGCGTATTATTTTCTGTATATATGTAACATGTGATGAGTTAAATAGGCACGTCGTTATCGAGGACCCATGCTGAGCGAATGGGAATTAATTTCCGGTTGGGAAGCAGCAGTGTAACGCCATTGTGCAGCCATATAGTCAAGCCAATGCGCTTTCATTTGAACTCACCCTCCTTAGGTGTGTAGAATATAAACGTTAATTAATGACGAGGGTGATCTGGGCTCATTTAAGGAGGTTAACCGTCATTCAAGCAGTACACGAGACCACTATGTAGAAATCAGAGTTTTTCCACAACAGTTATAATCACTGTTGCATCGCGGAAAACTCTGTTTTTATAGCAAATCAAGCATGCGTTTGATTTATATATCTTTTATATATTCATTGTAATAGTAATTTACTGACTTACGTCCTTTCTGCGCAATGGGAGCCAAACAAATTATCTTACTAAGTGTATATAGTATTATTGTGTACTTAAGACTGGTAAACCAAACTGACTTTTCCGTTTTGTCTATTGCAGATATGCCATCGGCTGCTTCGTTTGAGAGCGGCGGAATATACGGCTCTCCTGAGTTCGAGTAGAACGAGACGCGGGCGGGAGGCCAGGGTGGGGCGTTATGGGGCTCTGGCCACTGCCATTGACGGCTGTGGCTGCCCCGGGGCTTCCGCCTGCCCTGTGGGTTACTGCGCTCTGGTTAACGACGGCCTGCGCTGTTCCCATGGAGCGGCTTGCGTCCTTCTCTCTCCATCACGACTATCGGCCAACTGTAGCAGCTCATAACGGCGAGAGTTCGGGCATACTGGGCATGTTTACCGTACATCAGCAGTCGGTGAACATCTCACATGTGGTTGTCGAACGTCACACCGGCCGAGTTTATGTTGGCGGTGTCAACTGGTTGTACCAGTTGAACGCTAGCTTATTCGTCGAAGCATCGGCTCAAACCGGTCCGGTCCACGACAGTCGATCGTGTTCAGCTGCCGAGACCGAATGCCAGGCCGCAGACGCCCGTCTTACGAATAACTTCAACAAGGTCCTACTCATCGATCATAGCGCGCACAAGCTCATCGCGTGCGGGAGTGTTCGCCAGGGATCATGTCGACGTCATGATCTCGCCGATATCACCCATCAAGAGCCGCTTGTAGAAACTCCGGTGGCGGCGAATGATCAAAACTCGTCGACAGTTGCATTCATTGGGCCATCGAAGTAAGTTGTTCTTCGAGATGATTAAAAAGCCTAGTGAGCCTTGTTATGCTTTGAAAAAAATGTTCAGAGGGGCAGATGCAACAACAACGTGCTGTTTTATCCGCATTTAGGCAGGAATGGTAAGCTAATGGTTGCGTGCAGTTAGTTATTTGGTGCATCGGAAAGAGAAGCACGAGAGAGGGAGCAAATGTTAGCTCAAGAAGTTATCAATCTATCTTTTGGCAGACCGGCTTTGATCCGTATTGATCATCACTTAATGATGTCTTATGCTCAAATCTATATCGTTCTGAAGACCTGATTCGCGCGAAATCTAAGAAAGTTTTACGTCCGGCACCGCCATTTAGCTCCCAACGCGAAACGGATTGTGCCTACGCCAGGATTCGAATCCCGATCACCACGCATCCCTAAGGCTCCGATCGTGGGGAAATTGCCTATCGTACTCGGAGGAGTCCCGAAGTAACTTCTAGAGCAAAATCCTCATTTTCTCGTAGTAAAACGCCCTGCACCTTGCCTTATCTTGTATCTCTAATTGTGTGTGCTATAAATTATCGTACGCATAGCTTAAAATATGCATTATATATGCAGATCTTGAAGTAGTTCAGGTTCAGGTTTGCTCAGTGCTGACGTTCAGCGTATTGCGCTTTGATCAATAAGTTCTATTAATTACGCATCCATATGGAAGTGGACACAGCACGGAAGCTTACCGTCGTATGCTATAACGCATTGCGCTATTCGTTGCATGGCGGTCAGATTTAATGAACCAACGCTCAGCGATAAGCCCGTCTAGCAATATTCCGCCGATTTTCAGAGACCTTATAAAGCAGCCTTATTTACTAATTACAGTAATAGTAGTGCGCCTAGTACTAGATATTTTACCACGGGCCTAGGCGATGCGCCTGTCTTCATTTAGCGTTCATCTGAGACTACTAGTTTATAGATGCGATCCATTTGTTAGTCCAAGCCCCAACTTAATTAGCAAACAAAAAAGGCTGCCGTTTGAGTAGAAAATCTTTATGTGCCTCACGCCAGTTGCGACTACGTTTTGACGTTTCTCTTTTTAAAAAATAGTGCTATATAGAATACTGCTCTTCAAAAGCGCTGCCCAGGAAACTTCTTCCAACAGTCTGTTTTTTCGCTCATTAGACGGTCTGTCCTTTAGATCCGTGATTAACATTCTGTAGACTAGCTGCCATATAATTTTAGAATAGCTTAGAATAAGCTATTAGCAGAGCTGGTTTCTGTGTTCTAATTACACAGGTGGCAGCCATGATGCCATATCTATGTTATGCAGATCTATTGCTAGTTAGCGCTCGGAAACACGCTAGTAAGGCACATAAACGAGTTATCTCTATCGTTTGAGACGGACAAATTTAGTCGTTAAAAAACAGATCGTCTCAAAGCAGCTGTAGAAAACATGACCCGTAAATTTCCAATATTTTCGTCGCCTGTATAAATCAACGGGTAGATATGCTAGGCCGAAATTTGCACCTTGCACAGCTATCGGACCCCTTTATGTGTGGCTGCATGATGAACGCCTGGAGTTAAGCAAAAAAATATAATGGATAGGTTTCAGGAAGCGCCCAATGGCAACATGGGAAGGTACCATAATAAAGGGCCTTTTTATTCAATCAAACGGACGTAGCGACAGCAACCGTTTAGTTGAAGCCAAGACTTTTTACACCCTCACCCAACTCTGGTGCAAAGGAAAAAGTATGAATCTACAATTATTCGCATTTATATAGGCCTGTATTTTTGTTAGTCTAAAACAATCAATAATGCAATTTATAGTGGCTACATTTTGTTTTGCCCTCCAGTAAACTGACCCCGCATCCATTCATTATGACGTATTGTTTCAGATATGATCCAAACGGATTACCAGTGGATGTTCTGTACGTGGCGGCAACGAATACGAAAAGTGGCCCGTATCGGGATATGGTGCCAGCTATTGCATCCCGAACACTCCGATCGGAACAGGGCCGTGTAGGCGGAGCCATTGATGGAGTGTCCGACCTAGATGGCCTGTTCACGGTTGTCGAGAGTTCATTTTCCGAAACCGCTCGCGTCGATATCTCGTCAAATCTACGCGATGCATTCCTTGTGCATTACGTGTTCGGCTTCCACCACCGCGATTTCGCCCATTTCGCACTGATACAACGGCGAAGCTACCTCGTCGCACATCATGAATGGGGTTATGAATCCAGGTAAAAATTAAAAAAGAAAGAAAAGAGACTTAACCGTGGGGCTCATACCTATAGCACGTCTGGATCACTGAAATAGTACTTGGCAAATATGTATTTGACTGCAACAAGCTGTGTTTGAATAATTCAATAAAAGTAAGACAAAGAATTGTTGACCTTTATCTCGTAACTGATCGGCTAGTAGCGCGGCCGAATCTTGTTTAAAAGAAATTCTAAAGTTCGATCCTATGGTAAGGCTCTGAACGTCACAACAAAAGCATCCGCCATAGCCACTAACCAATTTCGAGAACTGACAAAACGATCGATCAGCGATTGCGTTAGTAAACCTATACTTGATGCCAGCAGTAACGACGAGTTCGAAGTCGTTCCATGACTTCATTCCGAAGCCATGGAAACAAAGCAAAACATTCATGTGAGAGAGCCCTAGCTTTATGTCGGCTTTGTTGTAGTGCAGGCACTCTAATTGTTGATGATTATCGATTATAAATAATTAAACAAGGGTAGACCGCTAAGGGTTTCAGTTGTTCCTAGTTATTTCTAGAAGGTTCAGAGAGGAGTTTAAGAGGACCCAGCGCAAGCAGAGATAGCGATTTTATTCGAGTCATTCGGGCTCAAGATGAATGTTAACAGCACAACGATAATGTATAGATACGAGTGTGAATGCTGGGGTCGATCATAAGAACCCATTTAGATATATGTATGTCGCAAAGTTTCTGACGACTATCCTTTTTCAATATAGGCTCGCAATTGGGCTTATATGTTTCATCGGTATTGCACACTCTCGAACGCCAAATACTAATCTCTATTGAGAAATCTTTACACTGTGAAGTGAGTATTCCCCTGGTTCCTTATGCACGACTCTAGCGACAGAGGAATAGCCAACACGAATATCGGCTAGGTACCATTCATATGAAATACATATACATTTAGGTTTTATTTACCTGGCGTTTATACGTCGAACTTCGTCGTTTTCGTAACTAGTAACGTTCTTAATGTTCTTATGCATAGCAATAAACATCAGAATTTTTTTTTAACCGTCAGTTAAAGTTAAGTAAACTTCGCCATTATTTGAACTTTTGGGGGGAACGGCATAGGGATGAAAGACGTTTCTGGCTGTCATCTAGTAATAAATTCAAGGAAAAATAAATTCAAATTAAAAACAATTCTTCAGAAGAATCAACCGAATCAGCTCAGGTGGCCGTTAGAGCCACTAAAGTAATAAGAGGGGAAAAAAACGGTGCCTCTCCTTAATGGATTTCCACATTCTGCAAGAGGTTTATATATCATCTAGCCGCATATATTATAGTGGAAACAGATATTATATTTGACATTTTAAGGAACGCAGCTCGACTTTAACTAATCATTGGGCCATCGTGGCACGCTAATGTGACTCTCCTTTTATTCGGTTACCAACCCTGGGGGGCTTCTCTGTCCTTCTAGTTTCTCTCGCGTTGCTAATGGTTAAAGCCACTCATGTCTTCATTTGACAATGAATGGCCCCCGAATCCATGTATATAATATGATGGACAAACTGGACCGATGTAAATGCATTTTGCCCCCTGCGACCACCCTGTCTTCGGTATGAGCCGAATGACCATCATCTGGCCGGCTAAATTTAACTGTTTGACGACGTTCTTCCCCGTCGCTCTTGTCGATAATAACGTACGCATGACACCGATGTAGTGCTAACGTGCCTTTACGTGCCACTTTTAATGCTGCAATGCTGAGGCTGAGTTAACTAAGATCCTGATTAGATGCAGGGATCATATTGAACGAAACTGGTATGCATACAAATCAATAGCGTTATTCAATGCCGGAAATAACGTCAATCTAGGTGGTTAGGTATCCAAAAAGTGGCTAATTCTTGCAGGGCCTTGCATAGACTGATGATGATCGGTGGAGTCACATAGGATCGGATAGGTTTAATTGTGGCGTAACGGAAAAATATCTTAAACCTGAATAGGCTTAGTCGAACCCTTATGAGCTTTCCGGGATTTCATCCGATACTATTGTAGCACACTATTGTAAATATTCTAATTTTTTAATTCCATATCAATGTACTCATTCGTCAAAGTATGACACCATTGAATTCGTTGATAATAACCGTATCCAGTCAACAAGCTGATGGGTGTATTCTTGCTAAGTAGTAGTAGCAGTATTAAACTGAATGGGAGCGATATTTTGATTGTAATATCTTCTTTGCCGGTTTTGATGCATCCTTCCCCCTCATCATAAGAAGCTCTGTCTGTTTTTGCCTGCAGATTGGCTCGAGTTTGCGTTTCTGACCCAGCATACAACACCTATGTTGAAGTTAGCCTACAATGCGTTACCCCTGAGGGTACCAATTATAACCTGCTTACGGATGCTACGCTTGTCGATGCCGGTGTTACGTTACTCAGCGAGTACAAGCTTTCAACACATAGGGATTCCACGTTGTTTATCGGCGCGTTCGTTCAGTCTGAAGGGCCTCATTTCAAGGTAATAAGCAGTAGCATATTGTTTGCCTTTAAGAGATCTCCACAAGTTGACTTTGGCTTCCCCAAAAGGAAATTTAAGGGTTTCTTTTTTAGAGGCTTTTTTTTTTCTACTAGAAGCTTCGAAGCAGAGCATTGCATAAGTTATCTCAAGCCGTACTGCTAGTTACGTTAAACGGCCCGTGGAAAACACAACTGCTGAAGTCATCGATAACACAGTAGCTCTGTTTTCTTAATTGAATCGTAGGTGTGACAGTAATCCTGTTGTTATTTCAGGAGTCCCGTCGTTCAGCCGTATGCATCTTTCCTATGGTCGAGATCGAGCGTCGATTCCAACAGAATATTCACAGATGTTACAATGGATCGACACTCACAAGAAATATGCATTATATTGCGGGCAGTGTCAATGAGTGTCCAGAGCTGGGTGGCTCAGGAAATGTTGTAAACTTTTGCAAAGAGACTGTCAAACTTAACGGATCCATTCCAATTGTTGCCCGACCTGTTGCAACTTTCAGTGGTAAATATATTCACTATATCCGTTCCCACAAGTTGTTAGGTGACCAGTAGATCGATTCCGAAGAACGGCGTCTCTAACGTCCTGACATAATTACGGATTATTAAAATTCACATTTCGCTCTTTTAGGTTCGCTGATTAAGGAGATTCAACGGGTTTAGTAAGAAGAAACCTGTTACACAGGTATCTGTGATGTTCGAACGGATTTTTTACTATCGCAAGCACTACATAAACAATCGTATCCTCTATTTTCCTTCTACTTCAGATGAAACATTGACAGGCGTTGGGGCATCGTTAGTGGAAAAGCAGAACGTGATATTCGTAGGTACAGCGTCTGGCCGCCTACATGCCCTCCTTGTGGAGGAAAAACATTACTCGCGAACGTTCCATTCTGTTCTCCTCGAGCGAGGTGTTCGTATTCTGCCACAGATCTTTGTACATGACACGGCCACCACTGAGAAATATCTCATTGTTGCATCGTTATATAAGGTAGGACTCCTAACGAAAGCGGACCATAAACTGTCAAGAACAGACTAAATAGTCACGGAGAAGTGACTATTTTTGGATAGGATTGAGGTTTAGGAAAAAATCTCAATGAAATACTAGGTATATTTTCTGGAACGTGTTAGAAAATCATATTATTTGCATTTTGGCCATATTTACTTTCAGGTGTTCAAGCTAGCCCTTTCCGACTGTGCCAAGCATACAACGTGTGGAGACTGCATGGAAGCCAAGAACCCATATTGTGGGTGGTGCGCGCTAGAAAATAAGTAAGTTTATAAAACTTACTTGTTACTCTATAGAGAGCACGAAGCAATACTTTATTTGAGGCACGTCAATTTCACCACACTTCTCATCTACTAAAGTAGAACTTCTGTACTGTAATGCACATTTTTGCTACCAATAATCATCTTAATCATACCCGATACAGCCTCTATGTTTCGAGCTTTACGTCCGGTATTCCCGTTAGGCGTTCCATCAGACGGCTGGTTCCCAGCATCAAATGAACCATCTGTCTATGTGCGGGCTTGAATCTTGACCACAACTTGTCCCTAAGATTAGCTTCTAGCTTCTTCAACCTTCCAATCTAACGATATAGTATCAAATTTTTGTTCTAGAAACTATTAACACACCAGTCATCACGAAGGTACTCAACATAAACGTATATGAGTCGTAAATAGATCAATAGAGCCCTAGGCATTATAACTTACATGTTGCATTTGTAAACGATGGATCTCATTTATAGGTGTAATTCACGTTGGGAATGCGGTGCTATAACTGGAACCTCTCAATGGCTAAGTTCAGGAACAGATCGGTGTCCTTACTTTGAGGCCATTATACCCCCACACATCCCCATACAACAGAATCAAGTTACGGTGCGTATATACAGTTGATTTTTGGTTATCTTTTTAAGCAATTTTGTAAGGATTAATGTAAGTGAATGGCCAAAACAGGCTCGTCGAGACCCCGCCGTCGGTGAAATCAATCTATCTTGTCTACATGCTTGAGCGATTCCAACTAATTCATGTTGGTTGAGGAATCGCGGAGTTTTCTTACTTTGGCCTAATCGAAATGCTGCTTTGTTCTTAGCAAGACAACGATAACACTTTATTTGCGAATTTAAACACGCTTAGTTTGTGTCTGTGCATCAAATATTGGAGCCAATGGGGTAAACTCAATAGGATTCATACCAGCTGGGGTAAACTTTAAAATGAAAGCGAAAGCGAAAGCTGCAGACGCTAGTGATCCAGTTTGCAGCGGAAGGTGTTAAAATAATGCTACTTTATGTCTAATGCCTTGCCGTCGTAAATCATAAATGGTTTATCTCGAAAAGGCTTCAGAAGCAATGGTGACTATAAAAAAAATGTAGCACGATTTTATCTGATTCTGTCTTTTGTTCGACTCTAACGTTCCGGACGTTCTTTAGTCTTCATGTGTGATACGCTAAACTTGTTGTTGATCGTTGATACGATTTTCCAGTTAGAGCTGTTGGTGAGCGCTCTACCGCCGTTACCTTTCAAGACCCATTACGTATGCGTTTTCGGAGGGAGATCGAAGGTTCAAGCGCACACTACACACAGCGGACTTGCGTGCACCATTCCGGAGCCACCTTTAAGACCTCAAATACCAGCAGGAAAAGGTGCAAAACTTAAATGTATTATTCTAAAGTTTTCATTGTTTTTGTGGGGCTCGTCCACACACCTGTGACACGATAGATTCATTTATAAAAAATATTGAATATATACATATATATATATATATATAGAGAGAACTTTTTTATGTAGGATGCGTCGTTGGCAGGACGTGAAGCAGCTACCCTTATCCGCCAGAGCCTTGGCCTTATATATACATAACAACTCAATTGGATAGCTGAGCAATAAACAATGCAACAAAACACACGGCATAGCTGTTATCCGTGTAAACGGCGATATACTTAAGAGCCGATATCCTTAAGAAAAATAAAGCAAAGAAGTTATTGTAGAAGAAAATAACGCAGTATTTTTTATCTACACGGATTATAGAAGGTATGCAATAATTATATAACCTCTAAATATCCGTTATATAATTTTTGAAATACCGCTTGTATAGCTTAAATGAGTGTTAGTAAGGCTTAGGACAGTTCGATTACTTGTCAATATCGTTCTTAATAATTCTGGCAATATTTCGCCAATATATCGCTAACCTGTAAAAATTTTTCATGGACAGAAAATATTGTCTTGCAGAGAGTTTTTCTCACACCATCTTTTAGCATAATCTTATTATAGCATTATCCCTATTATTTTTCGTTTTGGATGCTCATCGACCAAATTGAGATAATTTATCCTTAATGGAAATAGCTTAAAATAGGTAAGAGCTCAATCTATCCTTGTTGATTCAGTGTTCTGCGGCGGAATTGTCATAGTTCGCAGCTACTTATAGAAAATGTTGTCTGCTTTTAGATCATGTAATGCTGACCGTGTCGGTACGAACGCTTGAAAGTGAAGCAGATTTAGTTTCTAGAAACCTTACATTATTCCACTGCCATACGCATCGCACGTAAGTCTTCGCAGGAACTATTATTAATTAATATTATTTTTACTAAATGACTTGGATAAAGAACCATTCGAAGAGGGAATTTGATGAAATTGGGACAGATGCATCCAACAGATGGAGCTCCGCAAACTCTTATAAAATAATGTAAAATATCGTGTTGTGCAGCTAGGAACAGTCAGCTAACTTTGTTTTTTCTCCGTTTAGTTGTAAGAGTTGTGTGATGTCTCAATGGTCCTGCAGTTGGTGCTTGGTTGAAAACAGCTGCACGTCGAACACGTCGACGTGCTCACAGAGAAAAATTATCGGCGAAGCCGTAAGTTACTACACTAAACAGTGTCGACAACAACGATACCGTGTGTTTACTTAATAAATACTAAAATACTCGTCTACTGTAAGTGTTCGATCTTACAATGTTTTCTATTTTGTTATGTGTTTCAGAGCTCTGAGGTATCACTCATCAAGGGCCGGCAGCACTGCCCCTCTTTCCACTTAGAGGACAGACTATTGATTCCCCACGAAGCTAAACAAGAACTCGCCATCCAGGTTAAGAACCTTCTTGCACCTGTAACGGTGAGGAGATTAAAGTCGTCAAGAGATGGTTACTGAACGTTAAACAAATTATATCAGCACATAATTATGGTGGTCAATATTATCCTCTTAGTGTTACCTTGATATTCTTCGTGCAGATCTCAATCACTACCGACCCGATAGTTAGATCTGGGTAGTTCTAATATGATATCGGCTGATACAGATTAACAAGCATTAGAAAGAACAGATTGGCCTATTTTGTTTTTGTGAATAAGCCTAACTTTATTTGCGGCTTCCGCCTTTAACGAAAAGGTGTTCAGCCCTCGGAGATGAATAAAAATGTGGATAAATCCTTCAGTACGTCAAAAATCAAATGAAGCTGATCTATTAATACGAAATTTGAAATAGAGAATTGTCCGATTAAATGAAACCGATTTCTAGGAGAGTTTCCAATGCGTCATTGAGTTGGAGAACAGACGTTTGCAAGTGTTAGCACGCAAACGGGGCGACTTTATCGTTTGTTCGGAAAGCAGTCTCTCATATGAAGCTGATGAACCCGAAGTAGAAGCGCAGCTCACCGTCCTTTGGAACGGTGACATATTCGTCGACCAGACAAATCGTAAGTAAACCAACCACCCAATTTTTTTAGTTGGTTTTAATCTGGTAAATAATTCTACATGTAGAAGATACTAAATAAATACCTTGTCGTTTTGTCCTTTTAGTAACTGTATACAAGTGCGGCTTATTGGGTTCCCATAGTCGCCGTGCGGATTGTTCCTTATGCCTTACTCGCGATGCGCGATATCAATGCTCGTGGTGTGGGAGTCAATGCATGTTTGGACCATCCTGCTCGCAGCCGGTGACCACTTCATGTCCGCCACCACGTATCGATTGGGTCTGTCAAAAGCTGCACTCGAAATTCATTAGTGAAGTATACGAAAACACATGACATATTATGTTTTCAACAATAAATGTTATTTTGAATAAAACTTTGTCCCGCTTAAATTCATTACCAGATCCATCCGTTGTCCGGCCCCGTCGAAGGTGGGACGCTAGTGACGATTGAGGGCTCCAACCTTGGCACATCACAAGCCGAAGTCGAGGATAAGATCCGTATTGGTCAGTTACCGTGCGTACCTCGTGAATATAGTGTCAGCGTTCGAGTTGTGTGTGAAACGCAACCAAATCCGCATGGCCCACAAGAGGCGTTCATCTACGTTGGCAATAGTCAAGGTCTCAGGAAAGCACAGGAAAAGTTCCATTATAAGGTAGGACTTCTCATATAACATTTTGTCCGAAGCGATCGCTACATTGAAATTTACGTTTTTTCAGCACGTCGTCCCTCAAAGTGTGAGCACACGTTTCTTTATCACTACACTTCAGCGTAGCGAAGCATGATATCCATATTTCGTTCTAGCTTCTTATCTAGATCGTTTATTTTTTTCTGCCTTCAGCTAAACACCTAAGTAAGCTTCGTTAGCACGTCTTCTATTTCTGGCCGGAAACTTAGTGCAAAACTTTTACCCTCTAAACTGTCTACGCAGACGAGATAAATATCTTAACTTTATACATAAAAAATTGGGTACAAATTCTCAATATTTCTCTCAATGTATTGTGCTCTCCTATTGGCTACTTATCTATTCCAGAATAAAAACCTTAGTTTTGTGATTATTTGGATGGAAAAAGACAACGGACCTTGACCTATTTACTCAATTTATTTATGAAAAGAGACTAATGCAATCGCTTCCACTGTGCCATTGCGATTCAAAAATTGCAAATTTTTCTCCCGGACTTAGGTATACGTCCAAGGTCGAAATTTGTCTTTCTATATATATATATATATAAAAAAAAAAAACTTAGGGGTATGTTACAGGGGGAGATCCTTTACGATCGGTCATCTATTTCCGGTGTACGAAATACCTATGCTTCAACCTGCGCGTTGTTGACGTAGACGAAAGACGGCTCACTTAGCAGCATTCGAAAACTCTAGGACTACGGCTTGTACAATTGGGAGCTAAAAAAAGTGAATCTAACAAACAATTTCCGTAAAAATTTATCGTTGTAACGAGACTTTGAAGCCAACAGTGGCCAAGTGGCGTAATACTTAACCCGTAGCTGCAAATAAAGTTGTTTTTAGTATGATCTTTATATTGTTTATGTTCAATAAACAAATGTTGCTTATGGACACATCGGTAGCGTATATATATATATGTGTGTGTGTGTGTATGTGTAAGTATTTTCTACGTGTAATTCCGCACTAACTTTGATTACACTACGTGCAGCCTGCTAATCCATTGGCGGCACTATTACAGTTTTTTTGGCTAATGTGTTACAGGAGATTGAACTTACTGGCGTTTACCCCCGCGTAGGTCCCCAGTCTGGTGGTACTCGAATTTATCTCAACGGGACGAATTTGAACGTCGGAAGTAACGTCAGCGTTATGCTGGATGACATCCCCTGCATCGTCGAAAGGTATTATCTACATTGAGTTATGAGTGTGCACACTCCACACGCTCGGCCTCTGGTATTTAAGTACAAGAATAGTTGCTTGATTGCGTTGTTATTTATTTCAGTCGGTTCATCTTCATACAAAAGTATATTCAATAGCATATGTAGGTATATAGTAGGTATATATAGGTTTCTTCTTTAACATTTTCATTGATTTGTAGGTCGTTGGCCAGCAGCGGGCAACTGTCCTGCCGGACATCGCGAGCCCCGCTATACAACTACAAGGTTGAACAACTCATACTACAGGTTGATGGAGCTCGTTTAATTCTACCGCATCCGTTCGTATTCGTCGAAGATCCAAACATTTTGGATATTAGACCTCTGAGGAGCTATCAGAGCGGAGGCCGCGAGATTCTCGTACGTGGAGAGTTTCTCGACTCCGTCCAGCAACCACGAATGGCTGTATTTGATCCAGGTGATAACGATAACAAGCCACTTAACGAAACGGTAAGTTCTACTATCTTTCATCGAATATAAACGGTCGAGGACAGACAACACACTTCTTAATGGTTAATCGAAGTTCAATTGAATCTCTTCATCAATACAAGCTAATATAGTGCATACCTGTTCCAATCCTTGTTGTGATTATCACAATGTTTCCAGACTTGTTCGGTCGTCAACTCTACTCTGATGATTTGTCCATCGCCATTCGTATTAGGAGTACACAAAACAGCCGGCCATCAAAGTGACCAAAGCTCCCAAAGTCAAGCGAGTATGGATCGACACACAAAAGCAAATCTCGAGGAAGGTGAGCAGATGAAGCTCGGCTTCATCATGGACCGCGTGGTACAACTAAAACAGCTCGATGTGTTCTTTCCTATGGTTGACTCAATGATAACATACCTCCGAGATCCTGTCCTCTTCACCTTCGGTGAGGCTGGAGCGGTTAAGGCATACAAAGGGGATACGCTCGTCATTGAAGGAGATCACTTGTTGGGCGCCAGCGAACAGAACGAGGTTCGAGTGTACATCGGCACTAGCCCATGCAATGTAAGAATCGCATCTCTTACTATTGATTTGTTTTACCTGTTTCCTTGTGTCTCTCATCGAATAGATTGGTAGGTTGATTCTGCACAACAGTGAGGTGAAATCGTTTCAAGTAATTCTAGAGAAAGCAGTATCACCGACTCTATCATATTCCTATAGGTTACCTCATTGACATCCTCGCAAATTGTGTGCCTGCCTCCCGCGGATTCCCCGGCGGCAACCGACCAGCTGGGAAGACGAACCGCACTGCCAAAGGTCACCGTGCAAATTGGATCAAACCTTCTTTATAGTATTGGCTATCTTCGATACGAGATGTCGAAACTGTACAATCTGCCTCCGGAAATCATGGGTATGGCAGCTACTGGTGAGTGGAGAATTTTTGTTGTGATTGCATGTAAACGTCTACTAGCTACCCTTACGACGTCCATTTTATCTATTCCATTAACAATTGACGTCAAGTTGCGATGCTGTTTTTCTCCGATAAATAGGCGGAGCTATTCTAATCCTTGTCAGCGTTCTGGTTTTGGCGCTGCTACGGCATAAGAACTCGCAGGCCGAACGCGAGTACAAACGCATCCAACTTCAAATGGCCACGCTCGAAAATTCGGTTCGTTCCGAATGCAAGCAAGCCTTTGCGGAGCTGCAAACTGACCTAAAGCTCGAGCAAGATACCACAGACAATGAGCTCGGAAAAGGATTCGGTGGAAGCTTATCTCCTCCTGTCTTATCTCACACCAAATACCTTGAAAACATCTTCTTCCCTGGGGTACCCAATACCAACGTCTTTCACATAATTAAGGTAGCTTTTACGCGCATCATCATTGATTTCAAACGAGTTAGCCTATACAGCTAATTATAATTTCATGCTTTTGAAATCTATTAGTGTGCAAGCAGATTACAGCCCCTACCGTAAAATTCGCACTTGGATTCTCTTTCTACTTCCGCTATCCTTTTTTACGGAAATCCTTCTTAACCATGCTAAGGACGTTGTCGTCCTGGCGAAATCCTGCATGCGACACTTGTTTTTCACTTTGTAGATAAATGTTCGAAGTCTACTGAAGGAAAGAAGATCGCCGGTCATCTCTGGACTATTTGCCTAGCCCTCAAATTATTTAAGCTAACGGTAGCATGCGTTGAACGAACTGGGAAAAAAAAAGGTCCTATCAGTTAGTTTGACAAAGAGAGCTATCGGTAATTACAGTTTTCAATTGGGTCGTCTTGTTTCAGCCGTTAAACAACGCTGGCTGTTCGAACCACTACGAAGTCGCTATGGCTAATTTTGAGCTTTTGGTCAATAACAAAACATTTCTGCTAACATTCATTGATACCTTGGAGCGGCAAAACACCTTCTCTATTCGGGACAAGTAAGTTCAGCGTTTTCACCTAAAAATTTATCGGCTGTTGTTGTCCGTCGCTAGTGTCTAACCGCTAGTGTCTAAGGGTATAGATTAATCCTATGACCAAAACAAATTTATTTTAACTATGTCTTTTTTCCAGAGTGAATGTAGCATCTCTTCTAATGGTGATCTTGCTCGACAAAATGGACTATGCCACAGAGTGAGTATGACCGACTCACATAAACGCCAACTTATGTTCCTGGTGAAGCCTACCCCTTTGTTCTGATGAACGAATAGTTTTAGTGAGCCTGCGCGGTGGTTTATCCGAACGTACTTAATAATCGAAATTGTAGGAAAATGGCCCTGCTATTTGTCGTGCAGTCTTGTACTGGCGTCAGGAACGAACACTATTTATATACTGGGTAGCATTAGAGATATGCCAATGAACAGAACGGGTCCGACGACGCAGAACTTACCATGTTTACTGTAGGTATATATGGTTATGCAACTTATTTCAGTCCTAATCAGAGTTCTATTTCAGGATTCTGAGAGACCTGCTCGTGAAGCTCATTGATAAATACGCAGAGACGAAACATCCTCAGCTGATGCTTCGCCGGTGAGTCCATAACATATACATAACCTAAAATTTCGAATATTAACTATTTCCGATCAAAGAAAACGATATACTTTCAAAGTATATCTTTGTCTAAGGCCTGAAGATGCGATTACAGACATGGTTTGTCGAAGTTTCCTTGAATATAGCCTGTTTTAAATATGTAAATGAGTTATTCTTTCTTCACGAAATACATATATTCCTAATCCTGAAAACATTGTAAACCTATTTAATTACAGGACCGAGTCGGTGGTTGAGAAAATGCTATCAAACTGGCTCTCGGTTTGCATGTACGAACGAATTGCGGCTTCGCAAGCAAGGCCAATGTTCCTTTTATTGCGTGCATTAAAGCAGCAGTTAGAAAAGGGGCCTGTAGATGCTGTCACCCATGACGCACGCTACTCGCTAGCCGAAGAGAGGCTTCTTCGTGAACAGATTAACTATAGCGCTGTTGTCTTGCATGTTCGACTCGATAAAATCCTCGACCTTAATAGCAAACAAGACGATCCGGACGACAGGAAGAGTCTCGTTGTACGAGTGAACGACTGCGATACGATATCACAAACCAAACGGAAAATACTCGACGTGCTGTTTGTCAATGTGCCTTTCTCGCAGCGACCCACCGTAAATTCAGTTGAACTGGGTGAGTTCTGTCGTGTAACGTTGCGAACGCAGTTACGTACATGGGTGCCTTCAACGACGTGGGCGAAATCGCAAAATGTGATATAGATGTTTCGTATATAACAGCTGTTTTTGCTTTACTTCTAGTAATGGCTAACTTTGGTCTGCCTTTTCAGAGTGGCACCACGGTCAAGGCCCAATGCCCATGCTTCTGTCCGACATAGACGCCACCTCCGTAGTACAGGACGGCCTGAGGAGGCTAAATACGCTTATTCACTATGGAGTCGCGGACAGCGCTGTTGTGACGCTAATCCATCGAAACGCCAACTACGAGACGTTGAGCCGGTTAAATAAACAACAAACAGATCAGAGTGCTTGTTGGCACCTCGTACCGCCGGCGTACGTAAATGATGGGCACCTCGCCGAGCTACGACACAAGAATATCGCTGAAATCTACCTTACGCGCCTCCTTTCTACCAAGGGTACGATACAGAGCTTCATCGATGACTTCTTCGCGTCCATCCTGACGGCGACCGATGAACTGCCACTTGCCGTGAAGTGGCTATTTGACCTGTTTGATGAGAGTGCTTGCCAGCACGTCGTGCAAAATTCTGAGGAGGTGGCACAGGCTTGGAAGAGCAATTCTCTGCCGCTTCGGTTTTGGGTCAATATGTTGAAAAACCCAGACTTCGTGTTCGATATAGAAAAGAGCTCCCAGCTGGATGCGTCACTCTCCGTCATAGCCCAGTCATTCATGGACGCCTGTGCTCAGTCAGAACAGCAGCTTAGTAAAAACTCACCTTCATCGAAACTGTTATTCGCTAAAGACATCCCGCAATATCGAAAGCTCATCGATAATTTCTATCGAGACATCGCAAGTATGCCACCGGTGCCAGACCACCAGCTCGCATTGTACATGAGGCAACTTTCTGTGGTATGTAAAAAGCAGTTTTGACGATGTTTCAGGTGATTGATAGGCAATCAAGAGCAAGTTATAGATAGTATTTTAATAAGACCGAGTGTTACCGTTTCATATCGAAAGGTATTTCCAGTTGCTTGTCTTTGTTATCCTTCATCGCATTTAAATGCAAGATCAAAAAAAAACACTACAGATAGCACTCAAAGTTATACAGTACGACCTTGCAGTTCAGCTTTTGCCGAACTAGACTTTCTTTTTTTCTCTCAATCTGCCCTTTAGGCAAAAAATAAATAAATATATAATCCGCATAATAATAATGAGTGCACGTGTCTGAATTACTCACAGCAATATGCCGGCCAAGTGGATACGACCAACGCCTTGAAGGATCTCTACATTTATGCTGCCAAGTATAACAGTCAAATATTGGCTGCGCTTGAGGATCGCGAAGGCGGAACATTGGGTGACTATCCGCCGTCGGGCAACAGCCTTGTGAATCGATTACGGGTCATCGAAGCCAGTTACCGAGCCGGCACCTTAAAACGTTTCACTTAGAGTTTCTTTACGATTCATCGCGGTCTCTCTGTGAGAAAGTCCGAACGGACACAGATAAACAATGAAACAAACATGAAAAAACAAAACTAAGGGCCTGTCTAGTCATTAATCTGTATGGACAGCCGTTTACATATTCTTCTGTATTGTCTTTTTGAGAGAAGCCATATAAAAAGCAGAGAAGCATAGATGGTCGGACGTACCGTCAAGTGCATACACGTACACGGCTGTGAAGCGGTCAATCGTTGGAGTTGTGCAGAACTCGATTAGAAACCTAACAATGTCAAAAGGATGATTACATAAACGATAAGCAACAAGTATATATGTATGCATGTCATGACAACAGATACAGTGCCGTGTAGTGTTGCCGGATGTAGGAACGTGTCCTTGCTTTAAGAACACTCAGGTAATGTGAGACAAAGCGAAAGAGAATTTCTACCCCGTAGGTTCTGCAGACCTCAAATTCCCGGTGCAGATTGAGGAATAAGAACCGGAAGATTCGCAACCTAGCAGGGTTAAACAAAAATATGACGATGAACCCAATGATGATGAGGAATTTGTAAGAAGTCGTGGCCTTCAATTACATTTAGCATCCTATAGTGACAGGAATGGGAAAAAAAAACAGGAGGGTGACGTACCGAATGAAATGGGTGATCATTCCTTGCAATGTGTGCCCTATGACCTAGTAGCACCCCTAATGTGTTTCTTAACTACCGAAGACGCGTTGAGCTTTATATAAGACACACGCAGGCTCTAAGTTTGATGGTAGCGGAACATTAAGGACGTTCAGTTTCATAATAGGTGAAGAATCGAACGCAGGTAAGGAGTGAGCGATTCGAAGATCCGTTGCATTACTTTGACCATGATGAAAGGCAAGGACTTTCTTAGAGACGCTGCAGTACTATACAAACGTCTCGTTCTATTTATTTGTAGTAGAATTGGTAATGCAAAGCTCAATTAGCCTTGGCACCTTTTTGAACAACTGTAAATCTGTGGTGGGAAACTACGAATATGATTTGGCTCGTGCCGTACAACTATAAAAAGGAGCGTACTATATTTACCTTTGTACAGTTATTAGAAAGTCATCACGAGAATGGAGAAGTTCTGATGTTAGTAAACTATAATGTAACAAAATTGTCTCATTTAAATCACTGCGAGCAATGATAGTTTGCTGCTAAGTCAATGTTCGCAGAGAATCTTGAGAGTTATTTGGTACTACCGACATAACGATTACAGGCAGTCGCTAAATACCGCTGTCATCGAAGTCTACCTCTTCGCTACTCGTTTTTCTAGGCATTAGTTAACCTGTTTTACGTCTTTCCGACAATGCCTTGACCTGAATACGATCCAACTCATGGAGTAGATGTTTTGTCGGATATTGTAGGCCACATAGTGAAGTCTAAAAAAGCGAGAGATGATGAAACGTCCAATGTAGGTTCAATGTATATTTGTCCGAATCTGTGCTGACCTGTGTGACCGGGTGCTGAGAACGACAGCGGCATAAGGTGTTATTACTACAACCAGTATTGATAATAATAATAATAATAATAATAAAAATATTATTCATCTAAGCAGGGTAATGAAGTTAAAATTTCCGATATAAACAACAAGTTTATGTGACAATGAGACCCCTAGGCCTAACGATATGCTAGTTGCTTAGATTATTTGGCCGTCATAATGCATATTCGGCATTTTATTGTTGCACTTCCTGGTAGCCTGAGTCCGTTTATACGAACTTAACGAACGACAACATGAACAGAAGTCCTGTTCAGTCCTGATGGTCAACCAATGCCAGGATGATTAGCTTTTATAAGCATCGATAATAAACGTTAGGAACGTTCATTCATAGCAGATTCAGAAATTTCATCGTCCATATCTAAAACGCGTATGGATTACCGTTTGCCCTGATGAAGCATAAAGATTCGAAGGATTGCTTGAATCACACATCTTGGAAACATGCTTAAACAATCAACTGGTCCTAACGGTTATTTTATGCATTAGATTCCCCTACGCGTCTAAGCTTTCACACTGCCCATAATATCAATGTAACAATAAGTGCAATATTCTGGTGTGATCCGTGTTTTGGCTTATCGCGTTTATGTCTCGTGTTATTTATAAACCCATGCGAAGGTCTACTCAAGAGGTATCGGCACAGCTGGAGCTGTAGTGGACACTGCAGACATGATACGATACATCCAATTGTGCAGGCTACTACCCAAGCACACATTATGTACAGAGAACTTAACAGATCACTGTAGAGCTATGAATGAAACAGATGAAATTTAATATACCAAACAAAAAATACCACTATATATAGAAAGAATATAGAATTCTATGTACTCCAGTGGGAAAACGTGGCAGTGTGTCCAATGGGAGAAAAAAGTACTAGGGAGAAGCGAACATGAGAAATTAGCTGAGCTCGTGCATCTGAGTCAGTTCATAGAGCAATGTTTATAGAGGTTTGCACGAGGGGCAAATCTATTAGACGCGGTTATTAGATAACGGGGAAAAAATCAATAAGCTGAGAAATCTAGCAATGCAGAGCTAATGCAAATGAGAATTCAGGCAGGTGGGTGGATGGAATAAGAAAACTAAACCACTCAGCGTTTGTATTTTATTTTATAAAATTCTAAACTCATTCAAATGAAACATATGTAAGCAACAGTATATGCTAACGGTGATGTTTATAAGAGACAAGAAATAAAGTTGAAATAAACACAAACAGAGTGAATATATTTATTAACTATACTGTGTCTTTATTCGATTTTCGATTTATAGTTACTGATTGGTCTGTAACTTAAGCTAAGCTATGGTGTTTTTGTATTGCAGCAGGTACCGATACCTTCCCCAAATACGTTTTATCCTCTATCACAGCTGACTATCGGTTCGTCCCGTGTCGCAATTCAGTATAGTAAACTAAATTTTTTATGTAATCTAAAGTTTGATCAATAAAAACTTTACTACGCTTCAAAGAAAGGCTCAGCAGTATTTTATGATCTCCACTCTGCTTCTCCAGATTTTAACCGGAACGCTTCACTCGGCTTCTGCCAACAGCAGGTATTGCTCTCATCTAACGGAACCTTACTTGTGTAAAATTATTTTTTTTGAATTACAGTAAGAACGCTTATCTCCGCGCTTACTCTAGCCTCAGGGCACTCAAACTCACCACTGGGATTCCTATTGGCTACGTTATCCATACAGCAGTCGGAAGTACAATCTATGGTGTTATGTATTACGTAAACGCAAAAAAAGAGCCTGTATTGGCGCTATTGCTGGCCGCATTAACAAAACTACATCGTGTCTCTTTTTCCTTACGGCCTTTGCGTGTCAACAATTGAGGAACGACTTCACTGCTAATCAGGTTGGCTGGAACGTGGAAGATAATGTTAATTCATGTATATATAGTTATGTATGTATACTTATCTTTTGGAGGTTAAGGGCAAATGCATTCTGCAGACCGGACATCACTGAATTGTGATTTGTCCGGTACGGTGGGACTCTCACCCACTAAACCCTGGACCCCTTTATCATCTTGGCTCATGGTTTGGGATATGTTTGAGATTACTTCGAAAATGTATACTTATCTGGTTCAAACCCAACAGCCTGCATATTGTGCCGCAACTTATGGATCATGTCACTTCTTCAGGGTATGATAGAATTTTTAAGAGTGTAACAATTACTACAGTCTAAGAAGAGCCTGTGCTTTAAATCATGCGTGTCCTATTTAACTTACTCCTTACTTAGTTATCCAATGCCCTTCTCGCATACTGAGTTGCCAATAAAAAATGTCGAATGCGTTTTTGTTTGACCTAAATTATCTGTATGGGATAATATATTACAACGCTGTTTATTTGCCTGAACGAGCAGGTTCGCACGCAAATATTCAAGGATTAGCTAGACTGTTTCTGACTACGCTAAATATACTAAGCGGCGCTCTCACACTATTAGACATTTCTAGATCCCCAATGGCTTCACAGTCCTTAAAATGCCTTTAACAAAGATTTTAAAAACATAAACAATGTTGAACCACGTTAAACAGATAATGGCAATACTGACAGCAGTCTTGGTACCTCTATAGCACTGATTTGCCGAACATTACAATGTTATCCAGATCAGGCAATGGACCCTTCCCTATCTGTACCGACAAGCCTGTTTTTTTCACACGCTCGCTTCGTAAAGACCTATAAACTAAATACTGGATCTTGATTAATATCCGATGCATTAATTTAGCCAAGGCTCATTCATCCTGCCCGTTAGCCGCTAACTTCGAAGTGAAGGTTTTGGCTTGTGTAACTTATTGAAGCTTTATTATCAAGGTTATAAACGAACGCCCTGTCCACAGATATTACGAAGTAATTACATCAAGATATAGTTTTTTTCATTGCATTTGGAAACTATTTGTTCCTGTTGTCCGTTGATGAAAAAATCAAGCAGACAGAAAGAGCAATATCTGCCAAGGGATCATCAAAAGCCTATCCCTTTTACCTTGAATGATATAGCTGTAAAAAAGCAAACCATTTTTGTGCATACTTACTAAGCAACTTGATGGAGTAGACGGATATGTTAGAGATAGAAGCATCGAAAAATCTATCCTATATATACCCTAAAAATATATCCTAATAAATAATTCATCGTTTGACCTAGAAGACGTATTAAAAATACTACACTGTCGCATTGACTATTCAAAAAATAGCATTGGCTTCTCATTCGACTTCGGGCACCTTAATGGACCTTGGTTGCACGAATTTCCAAAGAAAATCCTTAGCAGACGGTGCGCGATGTGCGGCGAGTGTTTTCAGACAACTGGAAGGTGTTCACACCGAAGAAAAACGCAAACGAAAGAATACGGCCGAGCCAGCAGCTTGTTGCAGCCGACAAATTCTTAGGTCAAGTCCAGGAATTCCCAAAGATCTCCCATCGAATATCTGAGCGAGAGCGGGAAAATAAGCAAAAAGGGGCGTGACTCTGCCATCACGTTCCTATCGACATCAAACCCATCGGCTTCCCCAACGAACAGACAACCTCATTGCGAAATCGACTTTCTAGTCTTCCTGGACCCTGTCCACCCCCGTTTCTTCCCATGTACTTCGCTTCCCTTCCCTAGGACGCTGCACTACCACCGACTGACTCATGTTACTCGCGTGACTCTCAGAGGACATCCCAGCTACAACACTAGATTAGCATGTCCTCGCTGAATCAATGAAGAGGCCATGCCTGTAAAGGTACAGTAGGAGGAAAGCCATCGGGCTGTAAATAAGAGGGCGGTAAAAGGGGCCAGAAGCTACGCTTGTTTCTATCGAAAAGGAACCGATGTCTTTGCGCCTCGCCATACAACTCAGCCTGAACGAGAGGGACGGAGAATATACATATGTATATATAGTAGGCTTGAAGTCTTACCGTGGAAACTGAGGTAAGAATAGGCACGCTAATAGTTATTTATAGCGAAATATAATGCCTATTATCATTATTGTCTTTCAACGAGAATTTATGATTTAACAATGACAGCTTTAGCAAATTCTCATTTGCTATCCGCATCTCTTTGCCTATCTGTGTATTCTAGTAATCTGCCCATAGATAGACATAGTTCCAAGCTACCATTGATCCATTTACAACATTTCGGATGAACTCAATTACTGTGAGATCGGATAATAACGGCGGCTATTTTGTCGAGCCTTGTAGGCTAGTACAGCTACAGGCCAACTATTCATTAAGCAACGTACGTCATGGCAATTTACTGCTTGAAAAGCTTAAAATGCGTTTTATAGGATGACACGCTTTTATCAACGATCTCATTACATTGCCTTTGTTCGTTAATAATTACTTCGCATACATGTTCAATTAGGTCATGAAAAGTTTTTACCAATGCATCATTTAACTTAAAAATTTAGTTGTATGGCTTTACGGAACAATGTTTAAAGCATCTCAAAGCCAGCTTTGTGTCTTAAAGTATCACGAATCCCAATAGACGCTTGGAATGTTACGGTTTGATTTTCGTCGCCGGTGATTTTTGCGTTATGGCCATTCTTCGGAACAGTATAGATAGATTTTTTTTAATTTCTAGTGTTTTCGATCGCTGTCAATGTTTGTCGAACTGTAAGGTTGGCTTCAAGTCCTTGCGGACGATTTTTGCAACAACTTTTAATAAGTATTTCTGGTAAAGTTGTAAGGGTTGGACGACGCTACATTGTAGTATTTTTCAGACGCTACATTTTCAGGTTGAGATGGCATCTGAATTTTTACATGGCACACTGTGTAGGGGGAGAAGCGTTCCTTGGCACCAGTAGAAAGCTTGTGATAAGCTAAGCGGAACAGCACTTCTAGATTCTATGCGTAAATTCAATACTTCGAACCGAAAATGACTGTTAAAAACTCAACATGGTACACGATGTCAGAGAAGCTACGGCTTTTACTACCAAATAAAAGGTTTTGACGAGGGAAATTCAATTCATATTTTTATATCTAGTTTAGGTAGTTTGGGGTGAACACAATGGAAAGCAACCGTCTGTTTGCTGACTTCTCAATTTTTTAACGATCACAACGTTTCCTCACGGTATATGGCTTTCGTAGATTCCTACGCAACTCAAATCTACGAAGTTAGTTTTCTCGAAATTATTCCACGTTCGCAAGCCTGAACAAGTGCCTAAGTGTCCGTTTACGATTCTCAAGCAAAGGTATCTAGCCATTATAGGGTGTACAGCAGCTGCCTAGAAAAAGCTATTTTTTTCCTAACTGAGGAGAACATCATCGAGAAGACCTTGTAGCTTGTTAGCCCAGTTATTAAAGGAGACTAAGTAAAGGGACCGCCGAAGATAACATGAAAAAAATACTTAATTTCAATCGACTCGTCCTGAACAAGACACTAGAATGAGTTATTTACCTATAGATTTAAGCTTGATATGGTATTATAGAGCTGACATTTGTCTTTCGTGCGACTAATCTGAACGCACACACATAAGTAGTAAAATTAAGTCTTTCAACTCATTCCAATGTTTGGATGGGTTAGGACACGACATAAAGTAAACTAGAACAGAATATGATTTAGTACGATAATTCAATCACGAATTCAAACCAAGGGATCAGTTCGCGGCCGCACCTCTCTTTAGTTCTTTTTCATTGATAAAATACGCTGATTGGTGAGGTCATCTCCATTACGTATTGCGTATTTCCGGGTTTGTTCCATAACGCGATTAACAAACAACAATCACTGAGAATAGATAACGCTGAGCTAAAATGATATGTTGATAGCACTACAGCATGCCTATGACATGCAGATTTCAAATGGTAGTTTAGCACAATTTGTATCACGGATTTTAACGGCGAAGACACTGGCCCGACTCTAGTCTTTGAGAAAACGACGGCTACGATTTGTGATTCATTTATGACGTGGGCTACTATTCGAAATAACATTACAAAAACTCTAGTACGAGTGGATTATGACACATAAAAAAAGGTCGGATGGACCGTTTGGTCCAAGTGCCTAGTCATGCTTATCTCAACCCACCCTGTCATGTTTTAAACATTGTTTAATTTTCCAAAAAATACATTAACTAGATGAATCAGAATATGCTACCACTGCAGACTAGGGAAGCACGCGATTTGGCTAATATTAACCTAAATATACCAAAATCACGCTATGCTACCGGCTGACGGGTAAATGGCGATAAAAAATAATTTACAGCAAATAGGGAAAAATATATTTGCAGTGTTCTAACCCAAAACTGTTTCACCTCAGGCCACTATATATACATATAAATGTATATATATACTTTCTAATTACTACGATGCAGGTTGATCTTCGCTATTAAGTGCAGGTCCCGTGACTCCAGAAGGACTTCCTGCGATCAGGTTTTCCTCATGTTTGCCCTTTTTTAATACATCCTGATTCTGGACCTGCAGGCCTTTATGGATGTTGGATTGCTACTTGTTGTCCTTGACGCACCATATTCCTCTGTATGCGTTTTGCAAACAGCCAAATGCCGTAGTTTACATAATCTTGATTACATTTCAGTTTGATGACGCCTGGTGAAAGTAACCTGTTATAGCAATGGGGATGCATAGATAAATTAATGTTGCTAATCAACTAGAAGTCTCAGGCAAATCTTTATTTCGTATATCAAAATAAATTACAACTTAGGTACGCCATTAGGTCTATCCCGGCCCCTGATGCCGGCGCCTGCCCGCTACGCACTGCAAAGTGTGTGGCTCCTAGTGTCATCATGAGTAGCGTGCCCATTTTTTGTCTAGGCGGTATTGGTATGAAAGGCTATGAAGCTAGTTTGAGCTCCTGTAAGTAGCCTGTATTTATCACCATTCTTTGAATCATAAATCGATTAACCAGCGAGGTCCAGGTCTGTAGCTATATTTTTATATTCTGCCTATTTGTGCTTAACGTGTTCGATCTGAATAAGCTAAATCCAATCTAATTATATTTTAGAAAAGGATCCCTTGGCTAGCCTACAGGCCAGTGGTAACGAACCCTGTATAAGTAGTTTAACCGCTTGTAACAAACTTCATGTTAAAGGTACAAATCTGCAGATCATTTATTATTATTATTGCCAATGTTTATGAACATAAAGAAAAAAAAACGGATTATAGGTTATGCCAGTCTCTAACCAGTAGGCAAGCAAATTTTACCTTTCAGTGCCTCGCCTACAAAACTGCATTACGCGACTTCAAATTACAATGCATGAACGAATATTTTTTGAACGCATGAGGGTCTGGTTTAAGAGTTACTTTCGTAACTTGGTTGAGGCATCTTGAAAGTAATAATCCTATTATGCGGAGCGACCACGGGGCTTCGGTACGCTAAGGACATCTTCCATCTCCTCCTGCCTGCTCAAGATAACGGGGTTGCCGTCACATCTTTTGAGGCTGCTCATGTGAGGGCATATACGTGCTTGCAATTATATGGTATGGACACCAACACGAATTTCAGGAGAACTCTCGATGGTCCCTGATCTTCTGGCTTTTTCTCATTCGTGGAAGTCTTGTCGATTTTTTGAGCAAAAGAAAAAGCACTAGCAACGTTTCAACCGGTCTTAAACCCGTTAATGGAAAATCGTTTGCAAGAAGAAACATTAAAACTCGATAGTATCTCGACTGTATCTCAGCTGAATGTCTAAAAATGTCTATACAATATATGACTCTGTAAAATCTAACGAGTCAATTGTTTATACGAGTTTATACCAAATATCTCACACAGAGTCACACAGCTGACTCATTAGAGAACTGCCTTAGCTTGACATTCCCTCTAGAGAACCCCGTAAGATTAAATTATAGCTTAGCCGAAGAATTGACTAAAGAATGGATGCGGTATGTATGTCATGAAAACTCACTATACAAAATGTGGGAGACAGTTTTCCCAGCTGTTTCTGTGCCATTTGTAAGCTGACTTACAACAATAAAAGTAATGTTATTTGCAAATTTTGAAAAAATAACCCAAAATTCAATACAAAGAAAGTAGCTGGACTACCTCGAAAGGTCTATGCGCAAAAATACACGGGGACAACATAACATTAATAGCGATATTTAACCTTAAAAACTACGCTTCCCATATCGCAAATCAGCTGTTATACACACTAATATAGACTAGCAGGTTCTGACTTTTGAAGGTGCATCACCGTACATATTAAGATCATTCTAAACAATGTTCCTTTGAACGGAACTAATTCGAAAAGGGGCCACTCTAATTATATTATTATCTCTAGTACTCTACTTTATCGGTAGTACGCCATTAATTCTCTATGGCAATGTCACCGTGGGGTGAGTGGATTTCAGGAGGCGTTACCTGTTCTCGATTCTAACGACAGCCGCAGCAGCAGCTGTGTCGCAAGAAAAGTACGCAGATAGCTACACGTTAGGCATCGATCTTAATTACAAGCTCAGAGTTCAAACTTCAATTAAACATTCGATGAGCGGGATACAGTCTCTTTTTGCATCTAGTGCATCTTCATAGCTTGAAACCCGCAATCCCAAATTAACATAAAACGGGAGCAGGTTTGGATCTACACACAGAGGTGGGTGAATTGCTCAGTTAAACCACGTCATCTCTATGACGGGTCGAGACGTTGTGAAAGTGTCACATCGTGAAAAGAGGTCATGAACCTGGGCAAACTTTGCCTTCGGATGCTTAACGGCAGGTGATCGATCAGCCATACGAAGATGGGTCGGCAACATTGTTTTAGCTCATCTGTAATTAAGGCTGCACGCTGTAGTGGTCCCATTTTTACAATGAACGGTGATTCTCCAAAACTAATATAGCTTTTGCCGTAATAAGCAGTTCCGGAAACCTTTTTGGTAATTACAGGCTCAATGGCAATAGGGTATTTTTAGCATTTATGGTTCAGTCAGTAATATTTGAAATCAGATATATATAGCAAATTCTATTCGCTACCTTAATGTAGCGGTGGTTTAAAAATATGCGTGACGTTATACTGTTAGTTTGTTTTTTAAAAGCCTTCCCTGACTCCCCTATATAAATAGAGAAGATGGAAGCCTCAAAGCGTACAAGTGATGTTGTTCTATTTATTTGTTAAGTAATATCAACTAGTGGCAGCCGCCGTTAACTTTGGGCCCAGATTCTAGGATAAAATGTTATCGCGTCCATAAAAGTAGGTCGCTTGAACTCTTTTCCTAGCGTTCAGCTTTGCAGGTAAGTAAGCGGTCTCCAAGATAACAACGTTAGTTAGCTTGGTCCTCCAATATACTACCCTTTGGTAAGGTGGTTCGTCGAAGGTTGACGTCAGCGTCCAATAAATTGACTGCTGTTCTTATTCAGTTATGTATATTCGCTCGGATACCGTGTACAGCTTATTTAGGGTCGATTGATTCCCGTCATCTTTCGCTACGTGTGGACATATATGGCCTCGCCAACTTCTGGGTAGCTTCGTTTTGTACAATAGGCGGCTACGTGTAAAGATAGTGAAGCGCGTCAAACATACAAATACGATTGTGTAAAAGTTTTTAAAATCAGCCATTTGCTTGTTACGCTCATGGGCCAATTCCATTATAAACATTACGGACGCACCGTTCATTGAATTTCAATTCATGTATAAACATAAACGTGTTAATTACGTTGGGTAACGATTATCAATACAAATCATATGCTGGCTAAGGCGTCTACAAGAAGTGTAGACCTGGAATAAAAAGGATTTCGTGTGGTCTATTCTGAAAGCGTTAGACATTTAAAGGACCCGCTTAAATCCTCCATAGAGGCTAAAATATTTATATTTTTCCTGTGATATTGCTCTTCGTGTTTATATTGTTCTTTGGTGTGCCATTTTCTTGTTTAAATACAAAAATAGAGCAAAATTTAAATTAATTTCGAATTCGATTGCCCCAACCTAATAGCATTGAAACCGTTTTACGAGGTCCAGTGTGCCACGTTTTACTCACCGACTAGTGAAAAACGTAGATTATAAGATTATAACCTTCCAGTAAGACACTTATCTCTATACAGAATAAGTTTTTGCGCGTCTTAACAGGAAGCGCCTCGTTATTTACACTTTTGTTCTTCTTTTAAATATATATATATATATATACGTATATATGAGTCCGCATCTTCTTTAGGCATGTGGAGTACATGTGACGTGAGGGGGAGATAAAGGCAGGCCACGTTACGCTGATCCCTGGCGAGAGAATACACAAAAAACATGTCAAATTCAGCCACCTCTACTTCAACTAACTCCAGTGTTGCGTCCATTAGGTTAGAAACGTTGTGGGCTGCAGGCGTCCACATCGGTAGTGTATTTCCACCCAGACTTATAAATTGCGCCCTTCACAGGGTCAGAATTTGAGAATTATGCCTATCGCTACGAAAATTAGCTGCGTCTGTGTTTGCCCCTGGGCGAAACAGTTCACTTTCCTTTCGAGCATCGTGTGAGTAACGAATGCTACTGTGACAGAAACGACGGCCGGTAGCGTCAGTTTCTATTCCAATAC
The DNA here is from genome assembly GCF_002443255.2 of Varroa destructor. NCBI lineage: Eukaryota > Metazoa > Arthropoda > Arachnida > Mesostigmata > Varroidae > Varroa > Varroa destructor. Next base: position 13,095,112 of record NW_019211460.1, on the reverse strand, counting down.
AGCTGCTGCTGCTGCTGCTGCTCGTTGCATATTGTGGTGTCATTTGCGAGAAATCGACTTCAAATAAATCACCGTTATTGCCATTTCGCTAAGGCACAAGTAAATAACTCCATAGATGTATCGGTATCTATTTGCGTATTCGACAAAATAGTCCTACTATAATATTAATATAAAGAGAGAGTCGAGAACGTCGGCCTGAATATTCAAAATCGCCCGCGCTCGGCGCATCTACCCAAACGTCGATAGGCTGAGCGCCTTGCCGAATGTAAATCATAGTAATTGAGAGTAAACGCCATCTGAAAACTTGGCAAGAGCTCTCACGCTGCGTCTGTCATGAAATTTAGCTATATGTACTTCAAACTCTTCCGTGGAATATTAATTTTGGTGCACTCTGCTTAAATTAACGGGAGAGTTTGTACGAACCCGAATTATGTATACAGTTATTGGCCAATAAGGCCACCTAACAATGTTACACATTGTCGAGAGTGGTTAAAAGCATCTCGGTATTCGAACTAAGTATCTGCATCCGTTGTTTTTATGTGAAAGCTGCTTCCCTCTGCTTTCTAATAGAATCATGTGTGCACATGTGACGACCCTGTCGCTAGAAAAGCATTTTTAAACCACTGTGCAAGGAAAAACACTTCTCAGCACGTGTGCAACGACTGTTTACCACATCGTGTATGAACATTCGGGCCAACTCAGGTATTTCGTCTTGTTCTATGTATGGACAAACATAGACAATTCGACGTGTGATACAGATGGTATCGTTACTCTCATCTATTCAATGGCAATGACGTTATTATGACTACAGATTCCTTTGAAGTGAATCTGGTATTCATGAATCCGTAATGGAATTGCGGAAGAGTCCACGGAGGCTCACGGAATAGCCGGATTCACTCGCAATGGAAGACCGCCGACTGGGTCGGAACGTCGAAATCAGCAGCAATGTTGTCATCAAGACATACAGAAAACGAGAGACAGATAACGGCCCAAAGCGCAATAAGGAGAACAGATCTAACAAAAAACTGATTTGTAGTTCCAAAAGATGGCAAAACACAGAGTCACTCCGTTGATGCGGATCCTATGACGCCATATTGAAATGAGTGATTATAGAAATTGTAAACAAAATTGTTTTTGTTTCAATTGGGCTAACTAGCTTCAATGTTAGATACTCGGTTTTAAGGGAATCTGTGTTTTAAGATAAATCAGCTTTTGAGATTTCCGGTTATAACACTTAATACGCCTACAAACGTTACAGCGGATGATTCTGTGTAATTCAACAGGTCAAATATCTCAGCAAAAAAGTGGTCTGGGCCCTGATTTTCATCTAAGATAGAGGAATCCTGCATCCCGCTAATGAAATCATGCAAAAACAACAATACAGCAAGGTGATTAACAAAAAGATCCACCTGCTGTGAGAATGGTGCTTGTATGGGAACTGTGTAGCCATGTGTGACAAGTTTCGGTGGTAGTCTCTGATGGTATCGAAGTTCTGCCATAACCTATCGTGAATTCGATCGAAAATGCGTGCCATTATATCAGAAAGTTTATCAAAGCCGCACAGGAGACTACGAACATCTCACAACTCAAAAGTACAGTGATCTAAATATGGATCCATAAGCCCGTTGTAACGGAAACAGCTTCGATCAATGGCAACGTGTTAAATTTCCAGGTATATCCATATATGTGTATATATATACGTACATGCCAGTTCAGTCCGATAGATATGTATGAAGTTGACCCGTAATCTACTTATCATTGTACATCGTATTGTTTATAAAATCGTTTGCGAAAAGTGTTTGATACCATCAACTCTGAAGTTCTTGAAAATCTAGCTGCAAGAAAACAAAAAGCGGAACAACTACGGCCATCCTGTTATCATACAGCCGGTCGACCTACTCATGTCCACGTCTCTTGGCCTGGACAAGAATTTTTGCGACAAAAGTTGCGGCTGCACCCCGCAACAGGAACCGTATTGGCCTGCTACCATAGCGGCAATCAGGAAAACACCAATGTAATTCATGCTTCAACCGACGCCCTATATCGAAGCTTAACGAGACAGGAATATTTATTCTGGCATCGTACTTCTCTGATATGCGCTGGTCATTACTTTTAGAACAGCCGATATTGAGAACTGTTTGAGAGATTGCCAAATAATTTACCACGAACAAACTCTGGGCCGTGACCGGCAGGAAGTGGCTAATCATCCAGCTACCGGAAAGCCGGTTACTTCACTCTGTGACACCATATTAGGGAATGTCGGAAAGGTATGCAATCAGCAATTTTCTCGCAGCTTTAGGGTAATGAGTGAAGTCTATGCTTGTACACTACGTAGAGATCAACGCTCGTTTAATATATTGAACTTCTGCTATGTTGCTGGCCTCATAGATAACGTCTATTTCCCAATAGTGAGGTACTTAATTCTAGCCTTGGGGGACTATTGGCTGTCGCGGGCATACACATACTTGAACCTGTCACCATCGACATGTTTAGCTCAGCATAGATGTTTACGAGGCGTACCATTGCGGTAAGTCATGTATGCCTGGCTTATGTAATCATAGGCAATCACCAATACCTACGCATATCTTGAGAATTGCATCTTGCATCGAGGCTACAAATAGCGCCGTGTTCAAGCCAACCACTATATCCAGGTGATCCTATACGAAGTAGGCCTGTCTACCTTCACATAGTGCTCGCGGAACTTTAAGCGCTCTTTTTCATCATTTAGATAAGTTTCTCATTGCCCTTCGGTTATTTAGCTCCAGTTAGGTTACATATATGTATGCCTGAGTGATCTGCCCTCAAATAATATTCGCCACTTGTTCTCTGTGTCCTGTGAAATATACGCTTGTACTCGGTTGCTCGATTCAGTCTCTTACGCAATCCTTTCGTTCCATACGTCTCATCTGCTCTTAAAGCAAAAGCTGGCCGAAAAACAGGACCGATCGCTACGTCTAGCCATTTACTACATAGTAAAGGCCGAGTCAGTCTATGTTAAATACGATCTTCGCTGTCATCAACGTCGGCACGAGCGTTATTTCAGCGCGATTAATCGTCCCATGAGCACTGGTAGAAATCCTGGTAGTTAGAGGGCATGAATTGGGCCAAAGAGAAGCAGTCGAATATTACAGACATTTGCTATATTGATCGCGCTCACCGCCTCACAGACGACGCGGACTTGAGAGGGCACCATTGGGTTGAGTACAGCCAAACTTGCACATATATATATGTGTGGACGTAGTATAGAAACGGTACATTGACGCATCGCTGAGGGCTCGTAGTCCGTCGTGGCCGTGGCTGCTGTTGTCGTCCCGCCTATGTAATGTCTATGTATCGTGTGCCGTTTTGTTACTCACTTGTCGTTCTGCGCGAGTCGTCGCTTTATTACAACAGGGTCGTACTGTAGCATTATATATAATACGATACGCTCTTGCCGAACCGATCGGGAATGCGTAAGGGCATCAGGTATCACAGATGTCTTTTGCACACCCATAGCTCCTTGTAGTAGAGAGATGTCGGTTAGGACTATTGGCGAGACATTTTACGATACGTTTATCATATAGTATATCGTCATTACAAAGACGTAGATGCCGATAGGCGAGGAGCAACAATGAGGATAAATGACCGTCTCTGGTGGAATATTCAACGGGACATGCTCTATATCGCCTGCGAGGAGAGTTCTTCATTGTGGCCGATTGAATGAACGGTTAGTTTTCCGAGTAACAAGTTTATGGCCTGATCAATGAACCTGACCCTGAGCTCAAACACGCCACTGAATGTACTGATATATGAAAATTACTCAGTATTTTCGGTTTAATATATTCTAAATAACAAGAATTCAAGAACAACAACAACAAGAAAAAATGGATCAATGATCTCTCGGGCTCGGATGTGGAGTTCTTTATTATCTAGATCGAAATGATTTTAGCTAGCTGGTTATGAAGCAACCTGTGAAACGTTTCAGCGTAGATATGCTCCTGTCCATACTGTTGAAGTCATACCATTTTCCGCACGAATTGTTTTGCTTGTGCGTACAAAAGCCAAAGAGTCCACCTAATGGTAAGGTTGTTCTATTAGGTATGTCGTTGTAGCATAAACTAGCTGAGGATGGCGCGTCGTTTAGAAAAAGCAGCGACTCGAGTTTATAAAAGCTATAGCATTACGCGTTAGTAAAAGCCCGTAATGTAAATATGAACCTGACACGCCTACATGTGCATATCCTTGGCTTTGTTCATCCCTTACTGATGCCAGGAAATAATTCCGAATACAGGACTTAGACGGCAATGCCCCAATCCGACTTAAACGCCTAACTAGATTCGTTTGGACTGCGCAAATCAACATTTTTCCTTTTACGTGTGATGTTTTGCCACAGGCAAAATTCATGTTCATCCTAACAATCAACCCACCCAGCATTCACCGTTATCTCGCTGAAGTTTTATCGCCAGTGTAGGTCGTGGAATTAGGTAATGCGTTCAGAAACATGGTTTGTTTTTCTCGGAAATGGTATTATAAAATGGTATCCGCAAGGGAGAACGGTAATTACAATAGCTTTTAGAGCCAGAACGTAAAAGATTGGGCATCTATTTTTATGTGGTTTTCCACGGGAAAACTCCACCCTTCGCTGAAAAAACTTCAAAAACATTGTGATGCAACTCTATACTCGAGCTATACGAAACTAAAATCTGCAGAGTTAATTATAGAGTGCTAGAAGAGTTAATGCTTAAATAGAAAAGTAAATTTTCAATTGAGCAATCGTCTCGTCGCCTGGACATGAGAGTTGAAAAGTGCCCAGCAAGATTATCGCATCTCGGCCTTCATCGATACTGCCGCTTCTTTTCCAGCAAACTCCCGTACGTAGGACAACAAGTATAT